>NC_045544.1:37049098-37214098 GCF_009769535.1 Thamnophis elegans | reverse complement strand
CCGTAATTTCATTGTGCCATCATTTTTCCAGTAGTCTCCTTAACTTTGGGAGTTTCATGAGGGATCTCCTTCCATTTGCAAAACAGCTGAGACATCAGTTTCCTAGATAGAGATGGCTGTTCTGAAACGCATAACTCTTCAATTTCAAGCAGCATGCCAAGATTTGAAGGGGCAGGAAGAAAGGCCTCATTTTTAAACGCCTAAGACTTCATTACCTGTTCTGCATGACTCTGTTCTTGTTTTTTTTTTTTTTTTTTTTAGATTTCTCTAAACATTTTATTTATTTCATTTTCATTTTCATTTTATACAATCACTTATATACTGTGCGTAACAAAAACAAAAAAAAGGAAAAATCCACCATAAAAAAAAAAACCCAACATGACACTTCAATCCCCCATACACCCTTTCTTCTCCCCCTCCAACTTTCATTTCCCCCTCCAGCATTCCCCTCTTCTACTTCCCTTCCCCTCAGACATCTCCCCCTCCCTCCATCTCACCCTCCTTACATTCCCCTCTCGCTCCTCTTTACTTCTCCCCTTCTTTCCCTCTTCTCCTCACTTTGGTGTATCCCTACAATTAATCTATTCAGTTTATTTTTTAGAAAATAAAAGAGAAAAAGAAAAAAAAGAAAAACGAGCCGCAGTATACAAGTGAATTCTTATTGTTCTAAGAATTGAAACTGTAATTCCACCCTCCCCCCTCCCCCCTATAATCCCCCCTCCTAACCCCCTTACGGCTTCCCAGGTCCCATACCCGGCATAGTTCTTTAACAAGCACTTGAGTATAATAAAGCCAGCTAACTTTAAAGTTAAAAAAAAAAAAGAAAAACAAAAAAAAGGGAATAGTAAAAATAGAAAAGAAAAAAACACACAGAAAAAAAAAAAAAAGAAAAACAAGAAAGATCAATAAACCCACTACATTAACACAGCTTCCCATCATCTGTAAATCTTAAACAATGTAGCTCATTCCAAATTTCGGTTATTTTACTACTTGCAGGGTTTCAAACTGTGTTAGAGCCAGGTAAGTTAATCAATTAGGATTCCCCAACTAAAAGTCTCATTGCTTTATCTATCTATTCAGACCTTTAATTTATCTCTTTTTTATCCGAATATCCAAACCTTTCTATAAAACCATTAAACTCAAGTACTTCTTTCATTTTTCATTTCCAACACCTCCCATTCTATCCTTACCCACATCCACATGTAAATTTTTTACCTTCCACCCTGCCTTTATCCATATCCACATATATTTTATCCGCGTCCATTGCTCCTCACATATTTACTCCACCTTCCTGGAGACTCTCTGACTAATCTTTCTTAACCTTATATTGAAATAGCAACTGATACAAACATCAGCTTGCATTCTAGCCCCAGTATTCTAGTTGGTTAAGCTTTCGCTCGCCTTCCCTTTTAGCCCCACCCCCCCCCCCCCCCCCCCCCCTCACTCTCCCACGCGCCTCCAACTCCGTTCGTCCCAGACCACAACTCAAAAAGATCGCGATCTCCGCTCTCCTCGCCTAGGAAAATAATTCATGCGCAATTTGAGTTAGAGTTCAAACAAATCTTATATACAATATGTGTCCACAATCAGCAACGCTTCTTTCAGTCTCCATGTCTCATCATCGATATACAACTTTTCCATTTTATCCCAGGCAGAAATCATAAAGTTTTAAGAACATCGCTAAGTCTTTATTCTTTACTCTTCTGCCCTTCCGGAAGAGGAAAGCAACACCCTCCGCCTTGTAGCCACGTGTCTCGCTGCTTGTCTTCTCCTTCTCCTTGTCTCTCTCCAGGTCCGGATGAATCAGGAAGTCCCCCTTCAGGGTCTTGTAATAAAATTCTCGGGCTTCACAGACAGAATTAATGCGGTGTTTTTGATTGCCAAATGTAACTGTAATGCCAGCTGGACTTCCCATTTGTATGGAATCTGAGAATTTCTGAGTTCTTCAGTTAAGAAAATGTAATCTCTCCTTGCTCTTAATATTTGAGATGGTATCTCTTTAAAAACAATCAAGTCCTGTCCATCAATTCTCAACCTCTTGTTGTAAAGCTTCTGTATTATCACATTTCTGGATTCCCTTGTGGTAAAGTATATAATTATGTCCCTCGGAAGCTGTCGCTGTTTTGCTACCCACGAATTCTGGCGGTAAATTTTTGAATCTGCCAATCAAAGTTAAGTCCCGGACTTCCCACCGAGCGGCTAAGAGCCTCAAAGAAGATCTGTTTCAAATTCTCCTGTTCGTTTTCACGCAGTCCTCTAACTCTTATTGCGAAGGCAGTCTTATTATAATTTATCATGACAAGTTGTTTTTGAGCATTTTCAATTTCCTGTTGTAACGTTTGAATTTTGGATGTCAAATTAAAGTTAGTTTCTTCCAAAAGTTCCAATTTATCCTCCGTTTCAGCAATATAATCTGTCATGACTGTCATTACTCCGATCATATCCTCCTTTGCTTGAGCAATTTTAGCATCAAATTGATCATATAAATCCGATATCAGTTGATTAATTTCCTGTCTGAAATTATTAAGCGTTTTGAGAAGAAATTCTTGTTAACAAATCTCCAGTGGAGGACGTAGGAGGCAAGGGTAGCGGCTTCATAGCAGTTTTTTTGAGATATATTATTAAGGAAGCGCTTCTGCTTAGATTTGGGAGCCATTCCAGAATAAAGATAAAAGACAAGCAATCAGGCTAGCCAAGAATCAAAGTCTCTGCTCCCCTCAGTTAATCTTTTAACAGTTAATACGGAGAAGCCTTCAGGAGAGTGGGGCTGACTAAGTACGTCACATCAAACACAAAAGCTATAAGATCGCCATCTTGTGACGCAGCTAGAAAAGGGAGCCTTTTGCAAAGTTGAAGCTGGTATTTTAGATAGTAATAAAAAAATTCCTCAGGAATGGTCCCCGCCCGGATTAATTTTTAAATAGCTTAGCTTTGTCCTGGGGGGGGGGGCAATCTGCCTAGGGCTGCAAAAAAGGCAGCTGCGGAGAACTGGCTGGAGTAAAAGCTCAGCTAATGTTGAACCTCTTCTCCATTCACAGCAAAAAAAAAGCTATGAATTACAAAGAGATCCTAATGACTGACCTTCTCCCTGCCCTTTCTGCCAGAAAGGGGAGATATCTATAGATCTTATAAGATATACAGACCAGAACCCTGAGAGGAGCTCCGTTGAGCTCCCGACGGCGGCAGGTCCTCCCCCCGAAGCCTGTTCTTGTTATACTACTCCAATCTAGCTTATATGTGTCTGAGAACTTTCAGTCAAGGACCTGAGCTAAGCCATGGTATGTCAGGAATCGTGATTTACTGACAAACTTAGGTTCAGAGTCCTAGCTGTTCGGACTTTTTCAATAAGTTTACTTCTGCTGTCCCTTCTGCTGAGACCCCAGGCTGCTACAGCCAGTCAGAGCACACAATTATTGATTAAATGGATACGTGAAGCAAGGATTAAATTAGCTGGCTCATTTTTCTGCCAGCCTTGCAGATGTTGAACAACAGGTTCTCAATCCTTTGGAATTGAATAGGGATAGTGAAAAATGGAATAAATGTTTTAAAAGCTGTAAACCTGGAGTAAGATTGAGTCAAAAATATCATTTCTTCTCTATTCTTTTTCACTAGTTGTCAGCCAACAACATTCTCAGAAAAAAGAATAGAAAGTTAATTCATCAGCAGCAAATCTATGGAAGATCTTTTCTCTTTCTCCATAATTGTTTAACATTACACAATGAATGTTGACTGTCCCTGCCTTCGGCAGTGGTAGATAATAGAGGCATTCACAGTTTGGTGAAATGATGCCATATGGAGAGCATAGCTACTTATTCTAAGGCGGGGGTGTCAAACTCAAGGCCTGCAGGCTTAGATCTGGCTCGCAGGGCCACTTTGGAAACAGTGAATGACCACCCAGCAGTGCCTGTGCCGGTGAAAATGGAGCCTGGGTGGACCACATACGACCTCCCCAAGCTCCATTTTTGCTGTCAGAGGACTGCAAGAGGCTATCACGGCCAAAAATGGAGTCTGGGCGGTCTATGTGGGGCCTCCCAGAGCTTGGTTTTTGCTAGCAGAGGGTTGAGAGGAGGCCGTTGCAGACAAAACAGAACCTGGGTAGACCACACATGGCCTCCCTGAGCTTCATTTTCGCTGGCAGAGGGTTGCAGGAGGCAGTCGTGGCCGAAAATGGAGCGTCAACAACTGACATTGAGCTGGCCATGCCCCCCTTGGCCACATCCATCCTGGCCATGGCCACCCTGGCCATGCCCCCAGCCCCCCCAGGTCAACACAACCTTGTTGCGGCCCTCAATGAAATCGAGTTTGACACCCCAGTTCTAAGGGAAGAGGAAGACTCTACCATCATTCTGGAAGTGAGTGTGTTCTCATTCTTGACTTGGCCTCCCAGCAGCCCTAGATGGTTACTGCTCTTTACAGCAGTCACAGTTGCTACTCTTACAGTATAAGTCAATTATCTTTCAGTTCTGCATTCATGCGAGATATTTAACCTGGTTATTAAATTGACTACTTTCTAGCCTGACATATCAAATCAACAGCTAAGAAATCACACAAGACTTCCTAAAAATCTTTGCTAAAGCTAATTTGAAGATCACATGGCCTGTTGTGGAAAGCAACTGTCTTAGCAATGTTTGATAGAATAGAATAGATAGAATAGAATTCTTTATTGGCCAAGTGTGATTAAACACACAAGGAATTTGTCTGGTGCATATGCTCTCAGTGTATATAAGGAGAATAAAATACATTCATCAAGAATAAAAAGATACAACACTTAATGATAATCAAGGTGACTAATAAGCTATCATATTGTAATAGGAAACAAATAAAAACAATATAAATTGAAAGATATAGTCATAAGTGGGAAGAGATAGATACTAGGAAGGAAGAGAAGAATAATAGTAATACTGTTTTAGTACATTATTGACAGTGTTTTGGGAATTAGTTGTTTAGCAGAGTGATGGCATTTGACGAAAAACTGTCCTTGTGTCTAATTGTTCTGGTGTCCAGTGCCCTATAGTGTTGTTTTTAGGGTAGAATTTGAAACAATTTATGGCCAGGATGTGAGGGGTCTGTAGATATTTTCACAGCCCTCTTTTTGACTCGTGCAAGGTCCTCAGTGGAAGGCAAATTGATAGCAATTGTTTTTTTCTGCAGTTCTAATTATCCATTGAAGTCTGTGTCCATCTTGTTTGGTTGCAGAGCCAAACCAAACAGTTATGGAAGTGCAGATGACAGACTCAATTCCTCTGCAGAACTGAGTCAGTAACTCTTTGGGCAGTTTTTGCTTTCTGAGTTGGCGCAGAAAGAACATTCTTTGTTGTCCTTTTTTGATGACATTTTTGATGTTAGATGTCCATTTTAAGTCTTGAGATAGGAGAGAACCTGGAAACGTGAAGGTCTCTACTCTTGATACTGTATTGTCTAGTATTTAAGAGGTGGTAGTATAGGAGGTTTTCTTTTAAAATCTATTTAGGTATACACTAAAATCTAGGTATATACACTAAAATCTGATCTATCTAGGTATACACCATTATGTAAACATAGCCAAAATAGTAAAACACTTTTCAACCAACAGGGGTGCCCACAGACGGTGGTAAAAATTGGCAACCATGGCATGGCACATTTAAAAAGCAGGTGAAGCTTCAGCAGTTGTAACAGCCATCTTGTTGTTTACTTGTTTCTTTTTAACCATACCCTGAGGACAGCCCTGACAATCATTTTTTTTCTTTCCTTTTGCAAATAACTGCTATAACTTTTCATCTATAAAAGTCTATAAAAACATTTTGGTCTAATGCACTTGAAAAATGGTACATATTAAAAAACAAACCTCTTAGAACACAGAAATCCAATGATTAGCTTTGGAAGCCAGAATTTCTTCAATGGGTTTTCCTTTTTATCACTAAGAAACATAGTTCAACCATTTATGTTTGTTACTCAATTATCTCATGGGGAATCCTTATAAGCTCATGACCCTCCACTTGGACATCTAAAATTATTTGTTGTTTTTGTGTCAAAATCAGGCAGAGGTTTGATTAATAATCTGGAAAAAGAGAAGAAAAGGAAAACTTCCATTCTGCATAGAAACACAACCATAAATAAACCAAGGCCACATTATTATTTTGTTTATAAGGCATATAACATCTTGTCTTAAGGGAAGATACATCAGAAGGGGAAATAAAAAACAAGACATCAGAAATTCCATTCAAGTATCCACAGTGGTGGAATTATTTACTGCCATAGATCATGTTACTGCTGGCCTCTTTATGCTGAGGGAATGCAATCTTCCAGCTTTGCCTTTGAAAAAAAATCACCACTCCAATAAGGAATAAAATATTCTCATACATGACTAAATGTTTTGGGGTTATCTAGTCTTTTTACCTTTTCCTTGAATGCAATGCAAATTGAAAAGAATAAACCAACTATTCCAAATGGCTCCAACATGTTTTTACTTTTAAAAAATCTTAACCACCTTTTCATCAGCTTTTCAAAAGCTAAGATCTAATTCACAAATATTACAACTCACACATTCAACCTTGGTCCCTTGAGCTAAATACCTAAATCCTCTTGAACAAACATAAAAACAGCCCTGCATTTTTGTCAACCAGGATTTGAGTGATGGCTTTTATTGGAAAAGGGAAAATGTGTTTTCATACTCAATGCTGCTATTAATTTTTTTGTCACTAAGTTGTTTAAATGATGCCAGCCTTCCCCCACCCCTGAAAAAGTTCCCTACCCAACATAATTTATGATTCACAAAACCTGCACAATTCTTCAAAAACACTTGCATCTCCTGTTGCTATGAAGTACAGAAAAATGCCAACATAAATGCTTTTAAGATACACGACTTTCTAAAGTTTAATACTGAATATAACAAAGTGCAGGTTTTTACTCTGGATTCTGTCTTCCCATTGAAATATGAAATAGAATATATTTCTGAGAATGGGGCTAATTTAAGTTCTCCACACACTCCCATTTTCATATTTGGATGTAGACACATGGAAATGCAATTCTTGCACAAATCCCTGCTTTTTGAAAGAAAAGTGTGATATTGAAGTTCAAGCTGTGTCTATAAATACTCTTAATAGCTTCTTTGCTGGCTCACCAGTTGCTACTTCAAATTTCACTTGATCTTTTAAAAAAGGCTACTGAATGTATACAATGTTTAGATCCAGTGGAAGTCAGGGAGGAGGTACTAAAACTTTTATACCCGTTTGCTTGATGGGCATCAATGTTTTCAAGTAAAGAAGCTTGCATCTTTATCCTACCTGTAGTCTTCCTATGAGAGAAGCACATATTTCGAAGTATTTTTTAGAAAGCTTTTGTTCAACTCAGTTTCCTTTCAGGATCATTCTCTGAGAACAATAAGACTCCTATATATTCTATTTCTTTGAGGGGGGGGTGAACCGAGCCGATGTGGTAGTGGTATTTTGGCCTGGGTCACACAGCGACCCAGGCTGGCATCACCCCCCAACCCCCCAAACCGGTTCTCCGGTCGCCATTGCCAGCATATTGTTCAGTAGTGCACACGCATGCACAGTTCACTAGTAAATTGTTCTGTGCATGTGCGTGCATGCAGCAAACTGGAAGTAAAACTAAGAGCAACCCACTTCTGAGGCACATCTTTATTATAGGAATTCTTGAGGGATATTAAATGGTTCTGATGTTTTTGTTAATCCGGTCCTGGTGATCTCAATGAAATGTTTATGACTTTTCTATTGTTGTAACATAGCATTCCAACTTTCTCCTTTCCACAGCTGTACCAGTACCATTCTTCTCAAGGATTCTGCTCTTAGGATTCTTCAAGTAAAGTTCTATGGAGGTCTAGACTTTTGGGATGACATTGTGGTGGAGCTTAGTGGCCAGATGATGAATTCTGGCTGGCGCAGTCTCTCCAGACAAGGAAAAATTGTGAGATTACTCACTTGAACTCTGGACAGTTGCTGCTCATCAAGAAACTGCAGGAACCAAGGTTTTTGCAGTTAACTTATGAGTTGAGGGGCTGGAGGTTCAGGGATTTTAATCAAACTGAAAGCCATAATGCAGCCTACATGTACACAAGCTTTACAAAAACCTCACTTTCTTAATCACTATCAGATATAATCAATTTACAGTTAAAGATAGATTTTCTGAATAGCAGGACAAGAAAAACCCATTTAGTAAGTCAACATTATTTCTAAATTAAAGGGGGGGGGGAGGATTTAAAAGATTTAAAATTTCAGCCTAAAGCTTAAAAAGAATTTTCATGTGAGAAAGTTTAAAATGAATAAAAAGGTACAGTAAGTTTGAAAGATTATATTTGGTGAAAGTGCTTTTTAAAATATTAGAATTGAAGAGTGAAATAGACCTGAACTTTGGAGGAATTACCAAAAGTTTTTTTTTAGTTGATATACAAAATACTCGCTGACATATGGAGACATTAAAATGGCAATTCAAGAGAGTATACATATTCCTCTGACAGGTATGTCTTTTTGAAGAATAGATATGATTTGGATTTCAAACAATCTAAAAGTTCATAAACTAAAGATATTATCAAAGACTTTTCATATCATAATCCAGTAAATTGGTTTATAAAAGGAAACTTAGTTCTTTCAGTTGGAGGTTAAATCAAATGTTATTACAGAAAGAGCAATAGTGGAAGACTACGTAAAAAGAAATTAAAAGAGTTCTTTGAAAATAATTTAGATAAAAGTACTTACATAAGACTAGTTTAGGATGCAAGTAAAGCTTTCATTAGAGGTTATTTCATACAACATAACAGAGCTCAAAAAGACAAGAGAAAAGACACACTATTTTGGATGAGATTAAAGGAAAAGAAGAATTAAGAAGAATTTCCAGAGAAGTATTTCTCAACAAAGTTTTTACAATGACAGTTATCTATATTAATTGTAAGAGAAATGGAAATAAAATGGACTATGCAAAGTAAAAGAAAAACAAAACATTTGAATCCTCAAACAAACTAAGGAAATGGTTGGCATATACATTATGAAAAGAAAAACAAAAAGAAATTAGACAGAAATTACAAAGGAGAGTTAGAATATTAACAGATAATTTGGTTATGGAAAAAACATTTTATCAATGCTAATCCGAATTGTACAGTATATGCTACAAGACATTTCTCTGGGGAAAATGGATGTATGCTTAAAGAAACAGAATCTACCAAGGATTACACAGAAACAGAAACAGATTATGAATGGATTTATAAAAGTAAGAAATGTTTGCAAAGCTATAAAAAATTAAAACAAGAAAGTGCATAGACCTGATGGATTACCAGGATCTTATTATAAATGCTTAGAGGATGGACTTTCACAACCTTTACAAAATACACTGAATTCTATTTTAGAGAAAAGAAAAATGTCAGAGAGCTGGAAAAAAGCCAATAGACCATTAATAAGTAAGAGGAACAAGATTCGACTTTAACAAGAAACTGTCAGCCTATATTATTATTGAATAATGACTGTAAGGTGTTTACAATGATTTTGACTGAGAGGTTGAAAATAATCTTGCAAGAATTTATTCATACGGATCAATGCTGGTTTTTACCTAAAAGACTGTTAAAGGATGATATGAGAAATGTGTTGGACATTTTGGACTATTGGGAGCAACATAACAAAAACATTCTGCATTGAATTTCTTAGATGCAAAGAAGGCCTTTGACAATTTAAATTGGGCTTTCCTATTCAAAGTTTTGCCAAGATATAAATTTTAGAGATATTTTTATTAAATGGATAAGATCAGTTTGCACTTTACTCAAGGCACAAGAAATTGTTAATGGGAATCTAACGAACCCTTGTGAGATACAAAAAGGAAGAACGTAAGAATGTATAATGACTTTTTTCTCCAAGAAGGAAAAATGAAGAATTAACTATAGCTGTTTTTCATCTGACTGGAGAAATTATCTCTCTCTGATAAGGAGGAACAGGAGGAGGAGGAGGAAATAATTCCTGTTCTTTCCTACCTTCCTGACACATGTTTTTCAAAAAATGAAAGTTATTACAAAGCAGCTAGTTAGATAAAGAAAAAAAGCAGAAAACATTTTCTCCTTACCAAGTACAGAAATCAGAATGTAAGATACACCTTTCAATTTGGAAAAAGCAGAGTTTGTAAATTTAATTCATTGCCATAACAACTGAAAGTTCTAGCAGTCATTTGTTGCAATTGCCTTAAAATGGTTTCTTCCAAAGAGCAGAAAATCAGATTTGATAGACTTCCAGGTCTGTGATTCTATCATTATGCATCAAAGTCTGAGTAAATCTGGAGGCAGATAAGACTTTCTTCTTGTGCTTTAAATAGATACTTTGAATTACAGCATTGGTTGATGCATATCTTCCCTTCAGTTTTTCCCTTTTTTCTTGGTTTGTTTTATGAAAATGCTGTTCCGGTTTTACTCATCTTTCCCATCACCTCTGATAATCTTAAATACAGTAGGGATGGCTTTGAAGATCTATTCCAGATCCCCTGAGCCACTCCAGAATTTTGGAAACACCACATACAATCCATTTTCCTCTCCAATAGAACTCAGTGGAACAAAATCAGATGGTTTCTACCCTCCTTTTTAATTTCTAAGGCAGGTCACAATGGATTGACATTCTCCTAGAAGCAATTTGATATCCAATTCTCTAGCAAAATTAATGAACTGATTAAAATCATACTCTAAACATTTAATCTTTTCCCTAGAAAATTAAGGTAAATTAATTTTTACCAGACGTGTTATGCAAACAATGTACAGTATTAATGACTTTTTCCCCAAAGAAGAAAAAATGAAGAATTAACTATAACTTTCTAAAAGAATATTTCCTATTTTTCTCATAAATGGACATCTGAAATTGAGGACTTCTTCCGAGGTTGCCTTCTTTAGCAATAGCCTATGAATAGCCTTATATCAAGATAAACACCTTTAGATAATCAAGTTGTAACCAGTTTAAAGGCACTAAGATTTTGAATCAGGATTTTTACCTTTACCTTTATCTTATAATTGATGCACATCTTTCTCTATGGGTATTATACTATCCCCACAATGTGCTCAGAGTGCATAGTTATTCTTGTATTTTGGGGTTAGTAAAATTTCCAGACATTCCTCAAGGTAGCTTCCTACAGAGAGCATTTCAATATTTAATTATGATGTAACATATTAATCTTAAGAAATTGCTTAATATGACACATTTAACAGAATATGCAATTCTACACCTTTATCATCTTTCTTTCTTCCTGCAGAGATAAGAAAAGTATAAATGTACAACTATAAAGAAACTCCAGGATTGCTGCTAGGAAACACCTAACCCCATGAAAAATCAACCTGATGAATTTTATTAGATTTGGAATAACCAATCTTGGTTGTATTTATGACCTGCTTTTAGCTTTATTCATATTTACAACAGCTGAGTCCCTCTGTCCTCTTATAATGTGGCAGGTGGTAATACAGTTGATGAGTGGAACTTATTGATTTTTTTTTCTTAAAGTTTGCTATATTTTTTCCCTCCTTTTGGTATATGAGGTGTAATCCCAGTATCCCGGTGTATGAAAATATTTTATGGAAGAGATACAACAATTTGCAGTTTCACCTCTTTATAGATTCATGTGGCATCTGAGACCAAATATAACCTGGCACTCTTTGAAAGCAGGAAT
Source organism: Thamnophis elegans (assembly GCF_009769535.1). NCBI lineage: Eukaryota > Metazoa > Chordata > Lepidosauria > Squamata > Natricidae > Thamnophis > Thamnophis elegans. Next base: position 37,202,479 of record NC_045544.1, on the reverse strand, counting down.
AAGTTCAACTTATCATGGGGATAGCCAGTGCCATTTTCATTTTACTGAGAGGAATAATAGCCATAAAGTGGTTAGCTGACTGAGAGCAAGCTTGGGCTTTTATGCCTCCCCTTCTGTGCCCCTCCCCCTTGTACGCTTTCATCCCTAATTATGACTGAATTTGGTTTTTTTTTTAAGCTGCCATTCCAAACATGCAGCTTTGAAAGTTAGGGCCACCAATATGAGTGAGGTTTCAGTGGAAATCTGTTAAGGATGGAAGTGCTAATGGAAATATACCATTATTTCTTCTTCAGAAAGCTAATAAGTAGGAATGTGTTCCATATTGCCTGTGCTCCTCTTTTGTTCTCTCCTCAGTGTCTTTTTTGTCATCTTCGTCTCACCTCGTCTTTAACTGTAATCCAGCAGCGAAATCTACCACTACCAGTACCATTAAAAGAAATAATGCTGGAACATCCCTTGCTATATTCATTTGCGCTCATCAAATGTCTCAAATTCTGCCACCAGGAGAGAGCAGAATATGTCATACATGGAACGAAGAAAGTGTTTTAAAAATTATGATATTTATACAGTTTACCAAGCACATTTAAATTATATTAAAGTAACAAATATATTTAAAATCCCCAAGGCATCTCACAATTTTTGAACACCCCTAATGTTTGGAAATTGAAAGTTTAAAATTTTTGCTCCAGTTTCTTTGCTCCAGTTTTTGTTCAGAAATTAATCATGGTTTCTTGTGAGATAGTTTCTTCATTTCTTCCCAGTTATCCTATATTCTGTCAGCCTCTCCTTTTGTCTATTTGCCTGTTTACTGTCACTAGGATTAACTTTTTAGTTCTTTTTGTCTTATTTAAAGTCCATAAAGACATCAGGAGGCAGTAGATGTAGATAATAATACAGGTAGTCCTTGATTTATCACCACAAATTCAGTCCAAAATTTCTGTTACTAAGTGAAACCCATTTTACAACCTTTCTTGCCACAGTTGTTAAATGAATCACTGCAGTTAAGTTAGCATCATGGTTATTAAGTGAATCTGGCTTCCCATTGACTTTGCTTGTCAGGTTTCAAAAGCGGATCACATGACCCTAGGACACTCTAATCTCATAAATAGGGACCTGTTGCCAAATTTTGATCATGTCACCATGGGGATGCTGCAACAATCGTGGGAAAAACGGTCATAAGCAACTTTTTCAATGCCATTGTAACTTTGAACAGACATTAAATGAAAGGCTTTAAATCAAGGATTACCTGCAATAAAAATATCTGCAATTTTGCATTAATGCAGAAAGTACGTGCAACTCACAAATACTCAAGTTATGGCATTATTTATAATGATAAAATAACACTTCAAGATGGCACTTCATTGCTGCAGTTGATGAGTCTTTAGAGTGGGAGGAAAGATATAGATTACACACTGCCAAACCACCTGTATCCTTCACAAAACCATATTTCTAAATAGAAATCTTTGGTGTGATTGAGAACCTTTCAGCGCTCCAGATCAATTCATTTCTAATTTATGCTTTATAATTACTTCAGTGACCTTTTCAGATCAGAGTGGTGGTATTTGCCTTTAGAAACCACTGGTATTCTTCCCAAATACATTTTTTAATCCAAAATATATTTCATTTGAATTGAGTCTATCGGTAGGAACTAATAGAAATACAGGAAAAATGGTTGTGATGAGTCACAAGCAAAACTGCAGTGGCATTATGATTATGCATTAAAAAGATATTTTAAGGCATTGTCACTTTTCCTTCTTTAATATTTGCCATATATTCTACAATATAATGATCTGAAGAAAGTTGTCTCACCAAAAATCTTGGAACATACATTACTGCATTCCTCCTTCTCAAACCATTTGATAGAAATTGTCAGTTGGTCCTACCTGCATGTCTCAAGGGTGGGCATGGGAGCAGTCACTGTATGGGTATTGTTACAGCCCAATTGCCTGGAGACTGAGGAATCTGAGGACACTCCCTCTGTTCCTCCTGGTGACTCTCCAGATTACCGATTGATTCGGAAGAAGGACCTGGAAGGAACGAGAAGAAAACAAAACCAACGGTAGCTTCTCTTCCTGAAACGTGAATGGTTGTGATTGACTACTCAGGCCCGGCGCTGGCGCCTGATGGGCGGGAGTGACTGCTCCCACGCCCACCCTTGAGACATGCAGTTCAAGGTAGGACCAACAGACAGCCTCCCAAGGTGGGGACATGGGAGGAGTCACTGTATGGGACATATCCAAGCTAGCTATCCATGGGAGGATTATTGAGCCTAAGTTTCCCGAGTGTCCAGGACACCCTGAAGAACCCGCCTCCCGAAGGATGCCTCGGCATAGGTATCTAGCCAGTAATTTTTGATGAGATGGTGAAGGAGAAGACCAGCTGCAGCTCCGTCGCCAGATGTCCTCGATGGGGGCCTGGGTGTCCCAGGCCGCTGACGTTGGGCTGCACCTCCTAGTGGAATATGCAGTAATGCCCTGTGGCACGGGCAGCCCTCGGCCTCGTAGGTCTTGGAGATGCCAGCCTAATCCACCTGCTGATGGTGGTAGGCCAAGACCTTGGCTCCTTTGGCAGACATGTGGTAGGAGACAAAGAGTGCCTCCGACTGTCTGAAGGGGGCTGTGTTTCTTGAGGTAAATGCGCAGGGCCCTTCTACGTCTAGGTTGATGCCAGGACTTTCCTCTCTTGGAGGAAGGGTGAGGGCGAAGTCTGGGAGAATGATCTCTTGTCCCTGTGGAAGGGGGGAATTGACCTTGGGCCTGAAAGGCGGGTCGAGTCTGAGGAGGACTCTGTATTGTGGAAGGTACAGAGGTCGTTCCTGAGAGGAAGAGTGTTAAGCTTGGAAACCCTTCTGGCCAAGATGATTTGCCCAAGGAAGACAATCTTGAGGGTGAGGAGTTGAAGGGTAACCTCCCTAAGGGGTTCGAGGGTGGCTCCAGGAGTGCCTGGAGACATGGGAAGGTCCCAGGAGGGGAACCGGTGAACCACTGAAGGGCCGGAGGTTGCCTGCCCCCTTGAGAAATCTTTTGATGACTGGGACTTGGGAGAGGGACTGGGAACCCTCCCCTCGGAGGATAGTGGCTAGAGCCGATACCTGTCTGCATAGGGTGCTGTGAGCCAAACCCTTTATCCAAGCTGTCCTGGAGGAAGTCCAGGACTGAGGGATGGAGGCTGATGATGGCTCTACCTGCCTGGGTTGGCACCAGTGGCGAAGGTGGTCCACGTCATGTCGTAAATGTGGGTAGTGGATCTCCTCTGGAAGACTCCAGGGTGCTGATGACTCTAGAAGAGATCTGGGACACCCTCAATGCTCCTGCTAAAGCGCCAGGCAGTTAGATTGAGCCACTCCGGGTCTGGGTGGATCAGACTCCCCTGGTGCAGCTCTACCCTCTCCTGTGGGAGACGCCAAGGAGGGAGGACTGACAACTCCACCAGATCCGCGAACCAGGGTCACCGGGGCAGTGAGGGGCTATTAGGATGATCTCTGCCCTCTCTGCCACTAGCTTCCTCATGACCCCTGGTATGAGAGGGAGTGGGGGAAGGTGTACAGGAGGCCTTCCGGCCACCTGCAACATAGTGAGTCAGTGTCCACCGCTCCCCGTGTGGGAAACCAGGATATGAACTTCAGAACCTGTGCGTTCGATGGAGTGGCGAAGAGGTCCACTGTCGGATGACCGAACCTCTGGCTGATCTGGGCAAAGATGCTGAGATGAAGTTGCCACTCCCCATGGTCCACCGTCTCCCTGCTGATCCAATCTGCCTGTTGGTTGTCCACTCCGGAGATGTGCTCCGCTCGAATTGACAGGAGGTTCTGCTCCGCCAGCACCCCAGGCGCTTTGCCTCATTGTGAAGAGCCACGGAGTGAGTGCCCCCCTGCTTGTTGATGTGAGCCTTTGCTGCCACATTGTCTGTGAGAACCAGGATGTCCTTCCCGGCGACCGTCTGCTTGAACTGGCGAAGGCTAGGTGGATTGGCCTTAGCTCCAGCCAGTTGATGTTCCTCCGCAGGTCCATCAGCATCCACCGGCCCTGGGCCAGCTGGGACTGCAGGTGGGCTCCCCAGCCAACAGACTTGCATCCGTGGTAAGGACCAGCCTGTCCGGTTCCCTGAAAAGAGACCCCTTCACCAGGGAGGAGGACCTCCACCAGCGGAGGGAGAGCAGTACCTGCAGGGTCACTAGGACCTTGAAGCTGGCATTGGATGTTCTGTTCCTCTGGTGGGGAAGTAGGAACCACTGCAGGTCTCTGGCATGGAGGCGAGCCCAGGGGACGATCCCAATGCAGGAGATGAGCTTCCCGAGGAGCCTGGAGAGCAGTGCTACGGGAACAGATTGGAGCCTGCGAATGTCCTGGACCAATTCCACGATGCTGTTCCTGCGCCCCTGGGATAGGAAGACCCTACCCTCCACTGAATCTATAATGGTACCCAGATGTTGGAGCCTGGTAGAGGGAGTTAGGTGGCTCTTCTTGAAATTAATCGAGAAAGCCAGGGATGACAAGGTACTGATGGTGGTAGCTAAATCCCTCTCTGCGCTGAGGGGGTTAGGACTAAGATGTCATCTAAATAACAGTGTAATTGGACCAGAAAGGAACGGAGGTAGGCTGTGGCCACGCCATTACCTTGGTGAAGGTTCTGGGAGCAGAGGCCAGGCCGAAGGGAAGGGCCCTGTATTGGTAATGGTCTCCCTGGTAGGAGAACCTGAGAAAACTGTGATGGTCAGGGGCAATCATAATGTGAAGGTAGGCCTCCGTGAGGTCGATGCAGGCTAGGAAATCCCCTTCCCTGACCCCATCCAAGATGGATTTGAGGGACGCCATCTTGAACTTCTGGTAGACTATCCTGGAGTTCAAGAGCTTAAGGTCTAAGATGGCTCCCCCCTGAACCTTTGGGAACTAGGAAAAGGTGTGAGTAGAATCCTGATCCCTTCTCTTCCTCTGGGACCAGCTCTATGGCACTAATGTCCAGGAGGTGGTGGATGGCTACGCGCATGAGAGCGTACTTAGCCGGGTTCTTGGAGGAGGGAAAGGTGTGGAATCTACTGGGTGGAAGAGAGAGGAACTCCAGATGGAGCCCCGCCTTGATGGTTTGGAGGACCCAGGATCTGAGATGATGCCTTCCCAGCGAGCTGTGAAAAAGGAAAGGCGACCGCTGATGGGTAGATTCGATCCCGCCCCCTCCTCGAAAGGGGCCGCTTGCTGGCCTGCTGGGGTCTGAACCTCTCCCTGGAGAACTGCCTGTCCCCCTTTCTGGAGTACCTGGGTGCAGAGTATCTGTCTGGTTGTCCTGTTCTGGCGGTCGGTATGAAGCCCTTCTGGCATATGGCGCCACTCGGTGGTCTGTGCGTCTGGTGGTGGAGGGGAAGACCTTCCTTTTATTCTTATCCTCGACGAGGATGGGGTCCAAAGCGGGACCAAAGAGCTTGTCTCCTGTGTATTCCGCCTCCGCCAGGGGCCACTTTGCCCAGAAATCAGCCTGCCAATGACGAAGCCATTGATGTCCTGTTGAAGTCTTACGTCTGAAGTGGGCGTCCTGTCCCGGATCTGCTCCAGCCAAAAGATGGTGGATCTATTAAAGAAGGATGCGGTCACTGCCACCTTGATGGCCCAAAACGGCCTGGAAGGTCTTACGCATGACCAGTTCTGCTCTCCTGGTCTCTGCCTTAAGACAGGTGGAGATGTCTCCTGTTACTATGGAGGAAGCAGAGGCCAAGGCTGCCACTGGAGCGTCTACAGAGGGCACCTGCAATGCTTGGGTGAAAGCTGGATTTAAGTTGTAGAATCTACGGTCATTGCTCCCAGGGGTGGGACTTAAGCACTTCCATGAAAAAGTCTGGGTTTGGGATCTCCTTCTCCACTGGGGGCCTGTGAAATGGGCTTTGCTTCTTCTTCTCCCCACTAGTGCTGGGGGTGGGGTTCTGGCTAGTAGCTGGAGGAGGATCCAGATCTGCTGTGGTGTTAGCCTTGCGCAGAAGGGAACTGAATAATGAGGGGGGAAACAACCCTGCAATGGAGGAAGCTTCTGGGGCTGATGGGTCCTCATCTTCTGAAAACCCCCAATCCTTCTGTTCCTCCCCCCGCCTCTGATCCCTCGCTGGCAGTGGCAGATGATGAGGCTCGGGAGTCCCTGGGGGTGGAGAGTCTAGCCTGGCTGTGTGATCCCGTGGAGCCCCAGGACCAGGGCCTGGCTTCCTGAAACTGGTGCTGAATGCCTGAGGCAATGGCATCTGCAATTGCTCTGGCCAGCACATTCTGGAATCCCTCTGGCAGTTCTGGGTAGGCAGGGGAAAGGGTAGGAGGTTCCCTGTTGTCCCTGCGCTCTGGGGCCTGAGGGGCCAAAAGGTGCCTGGGAGAGCCCCCTGCCCTGTGCCCAAAGGGATCCCCCTTGCCCCTGGAGAGAGGGAAGGAGATAGAGGGGGGAACAAGGGACTGCGTTCCCTTGAGTGCCTCACTGGACCTGGGGATCCAGGTTCCTGTGAGAGGGAAGGGGGCCTGCAGGGAGAGCAAGATCTAGCTGGGGAGGGGCTGATGCAATCCCTTGCTCTCCTGCTGGTTGACCTGGTAGATAGGGCCTCCTGCCTAGGCCTCTCCCTTCCAGAAGATTTGGAGGAACACTTCCTAGGAAGTGATCTCCCCCTGGCCTGGGGCCTACCCCCTAGAGGTACCCTCGCCCAGATCAGCAGGCCCTTGCTCCTCATGGCATCCACCATCGCAGTACTCACTGTGAATCTTTCTCTGTCTCTCTCTCTACCTCCACAAGGCCTCTGCTCGCAGATCGGTGCTCCTCTTGGATCCGCGGTCTTCCTAGGCTTCCACCAACTTGTGGGTCAATCAGAAGCTGCTGCACCGCCTGCGCTGGCCCTCCACAGATGGCCGAAGGAATCGGGCCCAAAGAAGTTGTTTTCTTGTGGTGCTGGTGAGCTGGGAGACTGCAACAGTCTCCTTAGTGCTCTGCGCGCTGTGCGCCCTTGCTTCCAAGATGGCGACTGCCAACCACATGGTCTGATGCCTAGAGTGGTTCCACTGAGCTGTTCCTTCCGCTTCTCGCTGCCTCCGCAGTCTTTGTAACTCCAATGGCTTCCTCTCCACCTCCGGAGGGCAGCTGCTGCAAGGCTTGACTTTCTTGCACCCCCCCTTCACCGGGAGTCGGTGCTGCGGGGCCTGCAAATCTGCATGAGCGTGGATCATGCCTACGCAGGCAGGAAAGGGCGCGAAATTTGAGGTAGGAGAGATGGAAAAATTTAAAAATAAAATAAAAGCTGTAAGAAAATCTTGTGGATGCTGCAAAATGGGAGAAAAAATGCTACAAAAATATCCTAACTAACACTATTCACTGGAGAGTCACTGAATAGCTCCTCTTAGGCCAAAGACGGAGGTTAATCTGGGGAGTCACTGGGAGGAACAGAGGGAGTGTCCTCAGATTTCCTCAATCTCCAGGCAATTGGGCCGTAATAATACCCATACAGTGACTCCTTGCACGCCCCACCTTGGAGACATACAGTGTTTAGCTAATGATACCATTTAAGGAAAGCATAAAGCATATTTGTCCAAAGGACTTCAAAACAACACAAAGAGGTTAAAAATACAAATAAAAGCTATATTAGTCAACACTGCAGTTGAATTTGCATTAATAAAAATATTGAATAACTTAAATGCTACCTATCGAAATGAAAAGCAAATCCAAGTGTATATGTATCTTTTTCTATCTGTTGTAATAAAGCCAGAACAGAAATAAATGTTAGATTGGAATTCTATAGAGATTCTCAGTCATCCAAGACATGGTTGTCCCAAAGGTGTTTTTCCCCCAAGAGGTAACTGAACTTTTTTTGTTTTTTCTTGAAGATGTTTTTCACTTCTCATTCAAGAAGCTTCTACAGTTCTGAGAAGTGAAATGTCTTCAAGGAGAAAGCAAAGAAAGTCCAGTTGTCTCTAGAAAAAGATTTTTCTGGATTAGATTGGAAGCTGTGGAACAATCTTTCAACTTAGTCTTTGAGAAAATATAATAGGCATTCTCCATTAAATAATTAATTTTCAGAGCATAGAGATTATTTCATAATTACTGCATTTTATAGTATTGAGGAATGTTTTATTTAGTGTATGATATAATTGTTCAATTATATTGCATTATATATATTCTGCGTAGATGGCATCGCACCTTGTCATTACATGTATGGGCTCCTTAGTGCATTTGACTTCATCCCAGGCATGTTTAGCCCAAGTCCTTGAGTTCAAATCATTTATGATTCCAAAGGTCAAAGACAATATCTTAAATTTTAAAAAAAATCAATAGGAAACTAATATTTCTCTCTCAAGGTCAGAATTATAGTATATAACTTTTGATAGCTACCGGTAATACTGTCAACAAGTTGGCAACTGATATTGCAGTGAGTGCTTTTTCTGGATTATTTTCAAGGGCAATATCATATTGAGTGCATTGCAATAATCCAAATAAGATCATAGGTCAATTGTGACCAAGCTACCTTGATGGCTATGAACCACCCAAGCCATACCAAGTGATTTGAATTCACACAGAATTGTGTTACAAATATTTTGTATTTGTGTAATATTTAAGTACAAATATTTTGTCTTCCCTTTAAATAACCTTGTTTCCATAAGCATATTTTGAAATGTATAAACTTTCTTCTATTTGAAGCAATTATGGGCTACCTGAGTCATTCTTTTTATGATCCTTGTATAATTAATTCCCTCTTAAATCAATTGAAGTATGTATTTTTATTGTAGACAAAGTAGATTACTTTGCTTAGGAGAGTATTGACCTATGCCAAGAATAAGGGATGGAAAATAACCACCTAAAGAGCTGTCAATGTTTAGTAGATATAAAACTGCACCCAAGCACTGAAGAAAGCAAACACTGGGTGATGTCTTATAGCAATAACATTTAGTTTATGAACATGCTGTCTGGGTGATGTAAAATGTAGAAGCATTGTATTTGTATATTTCCTCAAACAATCTGGGTTCTCAGATCTTGGAAGGTTGAGTCAACTTTGAACACTGTCAGGATCAGTCTCCAGACTGTGGGCAGAGTTTGCCTGCAATACTACATTTTAATCTATGGTAACTACCTGGTTTGACCCCAAACATACTTTTCCAAGATGTAACTGGACTTGTTTTGTTTTTCCTTGATTACCTTTCATTTCTCATCCAATAAGTTTTTAAGTTCTTGGATGAGAAGCAAAAAGTCTTCAAGAAAAACAAAGGAAATCCAGTTGCCTCTTGAAAAAACACCTTTGGAACAACCATGACCTGGATGACTGAGAATCTCCATAGACATCAGGTTTGTTGAACTGATAGTGAGTTAAACCAGTCCACTAACAGGCTAAGAATTCAAAAGAAATTTTGATTTGATGCAACCTGATATCCTTGCTTATATTCGCCAAGTCATCTTCTGGTCAAGAGAATACCCTCCAACCAACTTTCAACCCAGTGAATATATAATGTGTATAGACCTCAGAAAAAAAAGGCTCAGATAGATACCTTGCTTGAGAGAAAGACTACATAGAACTCTCAGAACATATTTATGCCCCAATAGCATCCTGCCAAGTGAGCGGTGCCAAAATTTTCAAACCCTGATTGAAGAGAAACATTTTAGCTTTTATCCTTCCCAATCTACTAAAATGGACCAAATTTTCTTTGGCAGGATTTTAATAAGCAAAAAAAAAAAAAAAAATCATCAAAAGATACCATTGTCCCCTCTGCCAAAAATTAAAAACAATTAAAAAATAAAAGTCTAGTCTTATAGTAATTCAATCTCTTCAACCTGAAGATGTCCACAAGGCTCACCAGTGAGTTCTTGGCTATTTTCCCCTGTGATTCTGTAGGTTTTGGAGACCTACATAGTTACATCATCCCTTCTGATAATCCATAATTTCTATATCAGATTAGCCTGTTAGAATATATAAGCAATTCACAAACACTTTTGATTAAAGAAATTCAGGGCAGCCACAGTTTTCATTTTCCTCAAAACTCACAGACTAATTCCAAGCACCCCATCCTCTTGTCCACAGCATGACCATTTTTTGTCACATTGAGAAGTGCTTTACAGAGAAGTACACCAAGAGCCAGCACACTCTAGCTTCTATCCTTATCCTAATTTCACATTGCCTCAGCGGCACCAGGGTTGGAGTGCAGTACTGCAGGCTACTTCTGCTGACTGCCAGCTGCCTGCAATTTGGCAGTTCAAATCTCACCAGGCTCAAGGTTGACTCAGCCTTCCATCCTTCCGAGGTTGGTAAAATGAGGACCCAAATTGTTGGGGGCAATAGGCTGACTCTGTAAAACCACTTAGAGAGCACTGTAAAGCACTGTGAAGTGGTATATAAATCTAAGGACTATTGCTAAGGGCTATTTTGCAACAACCGAAATAACAATAACTGGCTACTGGAAGAAGAATTTGAAAGATACTGCCCTTTTCAGAAAAGACTAGTGATGGGACTGCTTGAATACCAGAGAGAATGAGAGCAAAAAGATACCCACTTATTTCTAGTCTTTTAAAAAGTAAATAGGGTGAGAGTTTCCTTCCATAAGAAACTGTTTATCTCTAACCTCCAGTATTTACCTGTGCAAGCACCAAGCAGGAAATAAAATAGTTTAACTTCTCAATTGATAGTAAGAATACATATATAGTATCTGCAGATCCAATACTAACTTTGTGCAGAAGAACTCTCATTACCGGTAAAAGGAACCAGAAGATTGAAGTTTATAATCCAGTCTCCATCTAATGTTAACTTTTAAGTACTGATGGGACCATTCACTTAGCATGGTGTTTCCTCCATGCCAGTCAGAGACAGTATTGGGTTTGCAGATACATACCATGGTCTGGGAAAGAGGTTTGACTAACACCTCATGTTGCTCTTGATAAAGCAAGTTTTCTTTCTTTAAATATTCCTGTAGTGTTTATATGGCAACAAGCATAGGTAAAGGTAAAGATACATTGTAAATATGTACTAGTTGTTCCTGACTCTAGGGCACAGTGCTCATCTCTGTTTCAAAACCAAAGAGCCAGCACTGTCCAAAGATATCCCCATGGTCATGTGGCTGGCATGACTAAACGCCAAAGGCGCACGGCAACAAGCATATTAACTACCAAACATTTCCAGACCTTGGAGAAAGAAACATCACATTGTCTTCTCTGCAGAAAGAAGCTTCCATTTGCTACTTGACAGTGAATTTGTATTTTTCAAAATACCTGGCTCTTCAGATATCACATACACTTCTTGTCAGAAAAGACACTATGATTACTCAGTAGTTCATTTAAACTCTTCCTTCCTTGTATTATTTCTTCTCTCCTGTCTAGTTTGTGTCATACAGTGCTTTGACTTAGCATATTCTTCTTTTGCTCAATGCTGCAATATCAGTTAAATGTTCTATTTGCTCTTTGTATTCCTGCCATCCAGGGATGGTAATGCTTTTAAAATTTACTTCTACAAAAGGTCACACAGCAGTAGCAATATGACAGCTTTCTTTAAATCCATGCTTAAAATTTAAGGAGCAGATTAAGTAGGAACTTTAAGTTTGCATTATATCTCTACAGAAGAGCAAAAGGGGCATCTTACATCCCTCAAGATTTTTATAAGATACTACATTTTATTGTTTATGTGATTTATGTAATATAAACACTCTTTCTTTCCACTCCTCCTGTTCATCACTTTTTAATCTTTTGTTCATTTCAAACCCATGAAATATTTGGAAAAAATATGTGTTTACCTCATAATCAAATGCATACTATTTGTTGTGCATATTCCAACACCCAAAAAATAAATAACTTTATAAACACTCATGAACAGTGTGATTGCTTTTTTTCACACTTCTCTCATTCTGAATCTCACATTATTTTGGGAGTCAGTGACAATCAGTAGTGGTAGTAGTGGTGGTGGTGGTGGTGGTGGTGGTGGTGGTGGTGGTGGTAGTAGTAGTAGTAGTAGTAGTAGTAGTAATAGTAGTAGTATGGATGAAGCTTGGTGTATAGGTAGCTGATGAAACCATTTTTTTAAAGTTAGAAATAACAAATAATTAACAACTACCTCAAGGATTATCTGAAACCAGAATAGTCAAAGTTGTTCAACTTTAATGTCCTACAAAATCATACCACTGCTGCTAGCTGAACAGGAGCAGGGGGTCAAATTCATAACTACCACACTCTTACCCTTACTGCACATATTTTGCAACACACTGCCTAGATTAAAGAAATCCATTGTATATGGGGAAGCATCTGAAAACTGCATAGAAATTCCAATGGTACATTAGCAAACCAGTGACTGTTACTTACAATTTTGAAACAGCCACTGCTAGTTTACATTTGTTTCCTGATGAAATTCAAAAAGTAAGTCTTCCTTTCTTTAAAAAAAGTTGTAAGGTTGAGATGCTTCCACAAGTTGAGATCCTATAAAACATATTTACGAGAGATGAAGCACATTGTGATTTAAGATATGCCTAACGTGGTAATGGTATTCATATGTTAATTGGCTTGTTCCTTTAGACAAGGAACACCCATCTTTTAGGTGTTAATGAGCTGTTTTATCTTCCCTGTGTCTGCCTTTATCACACGTAAATATCTACTTATCTGATAATATTACAGTATAAATGCATTTTATAATTTTTTTAAAAAAAGGAATGGAAATTGAATTTATGTTTGGTACAAATACCTTCAATTAATGATTATGAGCACTAAGTTTCAGGAACTTAAGCATCTTACACTGTGAAGTGATTTCACTAATTTATCTGCTTTGGTGAGAAAGGAAGTAAGAGCTGACTTTTTTTTCTTCATTTTGGGTGCAGATCAATCACTGCTGACATTCTCATTTTATCTGCAAGCCACCTTATTCACAGGAATAGAAACTCAACCCAAAATAACTCTTCTTAAGTGTTTTATCATGGATCAGGGTCTCTCCCTCCATCCCTTCCTCCCTCCCTCCCTTCCTCTCCCTCTCTCTTTCTCTTACCACCTTTCATATTCAAAAGCTATAGAGTTGCTCTGGGGTATAAAAGGGTACACAGGTAGTAATACCGTAGTATCTATCCACAGCTAGTTAATAGATTATGTAATGAATCACTTCCTATGCTGTCAATTGACAGCATTATATAGTATCACTCAATATGTGTATGCCCAGTTTTTCAAGTGAAGGCATCACATTGGGAGCTTCATCCTTGTTGAAGGGGCTGAGGATCCTAGTAAGGAAACCACTCTGAAAGAATGTTCCAGAAGATCACAGGTTGTCTCCTAGACATTTATAATTAAGTTTAACAACAGTGGAGATTCTAGTTTATTCTTATTTGCTCAGAATGTCTTTTCCATTGGAGCTTTGCCTTCTTGGTGGGGTGGAGGGAGGGCAGCAGGAATCTCACTTGTAGAGAGATTGTGATGTCATCACCCACCAGTGGTGGGTTTCAAAATTTTTTAGAACCTCTTCTGTAGGTGCTTGCCGGTCATGTGACCGGGTGGGAGTGGCTTGCCGGCCATGTGACTGGGTGGGAGTGGCTTGGCAGTCATGTGACTGGGTGGGAGTGTCCAGGACGATGTCACTGGATTCTTTGCCCCAAAGGATGATCTATAAAAAGATATAAAAAAGGAAAATTATTATTTTGTGTACTTACTACTTAAATAAGATTAAAATAAGTACACAAAACAATAAAAGAGCTACTTACAGAAGGAAGATGGCTATCCTTGCCAGTCTTCAATATCACTGACTCCAATGAATGGCCTGCACAAAGAAGAGACACAGAAATGAACTCTTCAATTGCATGCACTGCATTAGGATGAAACAAGCACGCAAAGCAATAATGACAGCTACTTACAGAAGGAAGATGACTGTCCTTGCCGGTCTTCTACATCACTGATCACACTTGCTCCAATGAATGGCTTGCAGAAAGAGACACAGAAAGGAAGACTTTAATTGCATGCACTATCACATTAAGGATGAAACCAGCACACAAAGCAATAAAACAGCTACTTACATAGGAAAGATGACTGTCCTAGCAGTCATACTCTGTTGCCTCTTTATCCTGTTAAATAATACTAACTGCAGAAGAAATAAACAATATTGGACTCGATTGTGGTTGTAAGCTGAGGACTACACTACAGGTAACAGAAGGGACCTCTGTTTTCACCCAACAATGTACAATCTTTTCAGGAAGGATGTCCCCCAACAAACAGGAAAGATATAGTTTTCCATCTAAGAAGTTAGATCAAGAATGAATGTCATAAGTAGATTCACAGAGCAATACGGATTTCTTTTTCTGAAATTTATTCCTCAGTTCAAAAAACAGGAATATATGAATTAGGTTCAGTACTTAGGACAGACCAAGTAACTATTCAAGAATTAGTGGTGTCATGTTTAGAAGCAATGGTAAAGCAAGATATGGATTTAAAACCAGCAATATTTGGTTGGGCATTTCAAAGGGAATACAACACATATTTAATTTTACACATGTTAACAGCTTCTGGAATTGTGTTTGCACAACAGTGGGAAAAGAAAGATATGAAATAAATAAATATTAGAATGTGCAGGAATGAATAAATTGACAATTAAAATCAAGAAGGCTTTGAATACTTTTTCACATGGGATTTGTTTTATCAATTGCTAACTAACAAACAGAAATTAGAAATCTAAAAGTATGAAAGAAAACACCAATTATGTAAGGAAAGGTCACTAAATGTATAAGGAAATAATATTAGTATTTGATCATTATTAATGTGTAGATAACTGCGGGACATTCCCCCCCCCCCCCCACAAACTATGATAGTACCAGGAAAACACCAAAAAATAACAATTCCCTCCCCCCAAAAGACTGCAGATGAAACCATTTTTTTTCCTTAACCCTAAGGACAGGAAAGACAAAGCCACTGGAATAAAAACCATCAAGGCATTGTAGAATATTATAAAGGAGAGTGCCAGGAAGCTCACAGAACCAGCAACCACCTCACAATTACCTAAACAACCAGGTATCACACAGAAACACACAAAAACTGGCAAAGCTGCCTTGCACCAACGTGGCTGCCCATAGAAAAGCAGCCACTGTGAGACAAACAAACCATGCACCAACCTGTACACTTAAAAGCACCATATTGCATCACAAATAAAACATTTGCAAAAAAGAATAACATTTCTTGTAATAAACATATTCTATAAACAATAAATAAATAAAAATTCCCTAAAATAATTTTTAAAACTATATTCTATAATTAATAAAAAATCCTTAAGAACCATTTAAAAATATTCTATCCACAATAAATTAAAATAAACTATTAAAATATTCTATACACAATAACTTAATATAAACCATTTAAAAATATTCTATACACAATACTTTTAAATGTATTGTGGATAGAATATTTTTAAATCATTTTATTTAAAAGTATTGAGTATAGAATATTTTAAAATTGTTTATTTTAATTTATTGTGGATAGAATATTTTAATGGTTTTATTTTAATTTATTGTGTATAGAATATTTTTAAATGGTTCTTAAAGATTTTTTATTATTTATATTTATATTTATATTTTTAAATAGTCTAAGACAATTTAAAAAAGGTTCTACCAACAATAATTTAAAATAAAACTATTTTTAAAGTATTCCACACACAATAATTTAAAATAAAACCATTTTAAAGTATTCTACACACAATAATTTAAAATAAAACCTGTTAAAAATATTCCACACACAATAAATTAAAATAAACCATTTTAAAAAATTCTATACTCAATATTTTTAAATAAAATGATTTTAAAAAATTGTATACACAATACATTTAAAAGTATTGAGTATAGAACTTTTTAAAATGGTTTATCTTAATTTATTGTTGATAGAATCTTTTTTTTAAATAGTCTAAGACAATTTAAAAAAAGATTCTATCAATACATTAAAATAAACCATTGTAAAAAATTCTATACTCAATACTTTTAAATACAATGATTTTAAAAAATTCTATACACAATAAATAAAATATTCTTTAAAAAAAGCATTAAAAGAAAAAAAAAACCTGGGTCACTTACCAGCAGGGACGTGCAGTCAGAGGAGGCAGGGGAGGCAGGGCCTCACCATCGGCATCATGAAAAGAAAAAAAATGTAAAAGAAAAAAGGCAAGAGCTGCGGTCAGGCTGAGCTAGTTGCTGCCAGAGTCACCATGGATGACTCTGCTTAGTGATTAACTGTTTAAAAAAGCCTCTTAAAAAGCGCCCTCTACAGGAGGAGGCAGGAGAACGACGTGCCTCATCTAGTCTAGGCATTTTATGATCACTTGACCAGAGTTAAGCAAGGGTTAAAAGCCTAAAAATTCCTGACGTAGGTGAGGCACGTCGTTCTCCTACCTCCTCCTGCAGAGGGCATTTTTTTAGAGGCTTTTTTAAACATTTAAACAGAGTCATCCATGGTGACTCTGGCAGCAACTAGCTCAGCCAGACCTCATCTCTTGCCTTTTTCCTTTTTTTTCTTTTCATGATGGCAGGCAAGAGCAGAGTTGAAATCCTCTCTGAAACAGCTGGAAAAGGTGCGTGTGGGTTGGAGGAAGAGGGAGGAATTCAAACTTCATCCTCAAGTGTAGATCCCTCCCCAAGTGTAGTTTGATTGCAGGCAGAGCCACATTGCCTTTTCAAACACACACACACACACACACACACACACACAAACACACACACACACAAACACACACACAGCTGGATAAAACTATATAAGTCCAACTTCACTGATTACAAGTTTGAAAAGGCAGCGTGGCTCCGCCTGCAATCAAAGGCTCGGATCGGCTTCAATCCAACTTCTGTGTTTGTTTTATTTGAGAGAGAATGAGTGAGAAAGAGAAGGAGATAGTCCAATCCAACTTCTCTGTGTGCGTGTGTCTGTTTGACAGAGGGAGGGAGGGAGAGAGGGAGGAAGGAGGGGGAGGGAGAAGAAAAAGAATGAAGGAAACTTTTTCACAAAGGAGAAAAACAAATACTGTCACTTTAAATTGGAACTGAGCATGCCTGGCTGTGGAATTCTGGGAGTTGAAGTCCACAAGGCTAAAAAATTTGAAATCCACTACTGTGCCAGTGCCTCACCAGCCATAAACCTCACTGCACGTCACTGCTTACCAGCAGGCAGAATCAGCAACTCTCCGATGTGATGGATGCAGCATGGAGCAGGCAGGCAACGAGGCAGCAGGTAAGCTGGACTGAAGGGACAAGGGACAACCTGGTAAGCTAGTCCCACCGCCTGGCAGGCTTAGCCAGCCAGGTGAGGCTGGGGATTGGGGGGGGGGGGGTAGCAGGAAACTCCCTTTTGGCCACGTGGCATATGCCAGCTCATGGCTTTCGCAAAAGCCATGAGCTGCCATACGCTAGCCTCCTGCTGCCGCCTCTGCCCACCCCCTTTCAGCCACATGAAGTATGCCAGCCCGTGGCTTTCACAAGGGAAGGCCTGAAGGCCTTTGCTTGTAAAAGCTGCGAGTTGGCATTTGCTAGCCTCCTGCTGCCACCCCCTCTCATGCTTAGTTGCTCACCTGAGGGAAGCAGCAAGCTGCTAGAAGGCAAAGCGAAGCAAAGAAAAGCGAAGGGAAGACCCAATCAGCAAGTGTGATGCGACAGCTGCTCGGGAACAAGAAAGACTCTTTTCAAAAGAGAAAGACTCTTTTCAAAAGAGGAATGTTGGCCATTGGTGCCACGCTTTTAAACAGGTGTTAGAGGTGGGCGGGTTGACTCCAGCCTGCTCACTGATTGGCTGGACTCCAGCCAATCAGTGAGCAGCGGGCTGGGCTACTTTAGTGCGGATGGGCGGTGGAGCGAATGAGCTGCAATGGAATGGGTGGGGCGAGCGAGCAACAGGGCCAGGGCAGGTGTTCCGGAACTTACTTCTGGGTCCACCGGTGGAACCTCTTCTAACTGGTATGGTAGATTTGACAAACCTCTTCTATTGAACTGGTTAGAACCGGCAGGGACCCACCCCTGTCATCCACCCAGTATTGTGCTCTTATAGGCCATAGATGAATTCATGGAAATAAAGGGATTGGCATTCTGCTTTGTAGCTCACCAGGTTTATATGACAGTTTTGTTTTCAATATTTTTATGGCATCCTTGGTGGATGTCTGTAAAACTCTGGTTGACAATCCCTATCTTAAAGCATATAAATTGTAGTTTGACTGTAGAATACTAAGACCTCTGTTCTAATAAAATATTGGGGGGGGGATCTGGAAATATGAATAGTTGAGCCTCTTGTTGTGTTTGCAAATTTTATTGATACAGTTGTGATCTCCAGTGACGTGCGGTGAGGTTTATTGCTGGTGAGGCATGTCGGACATAGCGCCGGAGCGGCCAAAAGTCTCTTTCTTGACAGCAGGCAAAGAAAGAGGCTTTTGGCCCCTCCGGAGACACGGGGAGTAGGTCAGGTGGTGGGCTGGCTGGCTTGGGAGGGGGGATCATGGCCGCTCAGGTGGCCCCCGCCGCTGCCGACAGCAGCTTGGGTGTCCCGGCACCGTCCGAGCTGAAGAAAGCGGAGGATTGTTCGTCGGAGGAGGCAGGGGGGCAAGGCGGTGGAGCGCGATGGCGGCGAGAAGCAGCTTGGATGGAGCCGGGACACCCAAGCTGCTGGCAGGGTCCTGGCTCCATCCAAGCTACTTCTCGCCGCCATTGCGCTCTATCACCTTGCCCCCCTGCCTCCTCCAACGAACAATCCTCCGCTTTCTTCAGCTTGGACGGTGCCGGACACCCAAGCTGCTGGCAGTGGGGGCCACCTGAGCAGCCATGATCCTCCTCCCAGCCAGCCACCCCCCCATCCCCCCACCCATATCTGCTCCCCACCTGGCTGGCCGGCACAAAGACTCACCACTCTTCTCCTCCTCCTCTTCCTCCCCGCTCAAGGGTCGGCAGGCTCCACGGGGACAAACAGGGTCTCATAAGCCGCAGCCAGGGCAGAGGGGAAAGCGGTGGCAACGGAGGAAGTGGCAGCGGCAGCCGATGAAGTTGCCATGATGCAAAGTGCCCCGCCGCCACCTGCCTGCTGCCCCGGCCTGCAGCCAGCCCAGCATGGTGTGGGAATGTCAGCGCTTGGCGGCTCCCATGATGCAAAGTGCCCAGTGGGGCACTTTGTATGCGGGAGCCACCAAGACCCGGGTCTGCAGCAAGGCGCCAAGCCGCCCAGTAGAAAATGCCGGGCAGAGAAGAAATTGCTGCTGAAGAAATGGCGGCCTGGCAGCCCAGAGCAACCCTCTCCAGAATCACCCTCGATTGCGTAGTTGCTCAGTGCAGACATGATTCACTGCTCCCCGATCAGGAGGCGGGAGAATCAGTGCCCCTTTGCATACAAATTTTTTTGCTTTTTAAACCCTTTCTTAACTTTGAAAAGGCGAAAAAATTCTTATGCAAAGGAGCCCCAAGTTCTTTCACCTCCTCCTATAGTTTAACACTAAGCAGACACCAGACCACTGTGGACTTGGAATCTGGTAGCAACATATCTTGGCTTTAATTATTTTAAATAAATTCTTTAAAATTCCTGTCCTTTTTCTGAGGAGACTAGTGAGGCCCTGCCTCTAGTGACTGCACATCCTGGTGATCTCATATGACCTCACAAACCAAGGAACAATAGCCTAAACCTGTAGCTACTTACTATTTGGCATTTGGGATTAAACGTGAGAACGTTTCTCACACACGTTAGCAAGTGTATTGGCACCCCAAAACTTTAAACCTCTGGAAACTATTTGAAGTCTTTGTGTATGTTGTGGTATGAAAGAAGAAAAAAAGCAGGGATAAAATTCAGCAGGTTTCTGACAGGTTCTGGAGAACCGGTAGTGGAAATTTTGAGTAGTTCGGAAAACTGGCAATACCACATCTGGCTGGCTGCAGAGTGGGGTGGGAATGGAGATTTTGCAATATCCTTCCCTCAGGAGGCGGGAGGGAAAAAGGATTTGTAGTATCCTTCCCCTGGAGTGTGGTGGGAATGGAGATTTTGCAGTATCCTTTCCCTGCCACACCTCCACCAAGCCATGCCCACAGAGCCGATAGTAACAAAAAAAATGAATTTCACTACTAGAAAAAAGTTCTATGGATTGAAAGACTCTTCACAGGGAACATTTATGACCTAATATATAGATTATTATACAGATAGCTCAAGAGATCCATTGTTGTAATCCCATAGTTAGCAGGATTTACATTTTTAAAACAACTTTAGAGTTAATATTTATTGTTTTAATGTGTTGCTTTATTTTTTATTGATTGTAAGCCACCTATATTGGCTCTGGGTGAGATGGGTGACATATAAGTTAAACAAATAGTGAAGTTGAAATCTGTAGGGTTCAGATACACCTTTATTGCAATGGGAAATGTCGGTTGTAGCTTTAGGGGCATTTTAATTGGTGGAAATCACATGGGGAAACAAGAATGTCTCCCACTTGAATTTAGCTCACCCATCTGCTTTCATTGAAAGATTTATAAAATTCCTCTGTCACTTACAGGGTTTTGAAAAGCTTAGGACTCCTGGCATCCTATCAATTGGAAAACAATTGGAAAACACCAAATATTTAGTTAAAAGAAAAGGGAAAGGGAAAACTCCTGGATTGGGATTAGCAATCTGGTGCTGTCCACAAAGCTTGGACCATGTCTCCCTTTGGTATTAGAGGAGGCCAATGGGAATTGTTCTTTTTAAGCACTTAGAATCTGACTATCTAAGGAAATACACTTCAGCAGACACTGAAATACAGTATGTAGGACAGTGTTTCTCAAACTTGGCAACTTGAAGATGTCTGGACTTCAAGTCCCAGAATTCTGGGAGTTGAAGTCCAGACATCTTCAAGTTGCCAAGGTTGAGAAACACTGATGTAGGATAAACTCAGAAGAGGTACTGCTGTTTGAGACTGATGTATTAGGCAGATGGAAGATGCCTTTTCTTGCATTATTCTCAGAGTTAGGAAGGTACTCATTGCATTTGACTACAACTGTCTTTATAAAATATGAGATTTTTAAAAAGCACTTATTTTTATTCTGATCTTTAGGGGTCAATGGTTGTATTGTTTGGATTTTAGTTTTTTAATTTATTAATCACATTTTTCATAATTGTAACTATTCATTCAGTTCTTTTGGGACAGAAACATATGTTATTTGCATATATATTTATGCTACTTTAAATTATAAATTGCCCTGTTGTTCAATAGTTGTTCTAAAGCAGTGGTTCCCAAACTTGGCAACTTTAAGACTTGTGGACTTCAACTCCCACAATTCTCCAGCCAGCTCTGCTGGAGTTGAAGTCCACAAGTCTTAAAGTTGCCAAGTTTGGGAACCACTGTTCTAAAGGATCATTCATATTAGAGGAACTGGAGGGCAAATGCATTTAGAATAGTATTTGCTGTCTGGATGCTGTAATATCCCTCAAAACCTATATTCTGATTTTCCAAAAAAAAAAGTGTTAATGTTATTCCATATTCTCACCAATTACTTTATCTTCTACCTGCCAATCATCACTATTTGGTGATAGAAAGCAATTTCAAGGGAAGAATGAGAAACACCATGAAGGATGATCTAGAAGAGGTAGGAGAAAACCTTTTTTTTCATGGGCTACATTAAATGCTATTGATGGGCCATATAGAAATTTGGCACACAGGCAGACCAACAGAATGACAGACTGACCATCCATATATTTTTTTATCCAGCGGGCTCCCTGAGATTTGAAAATTATTTCAAGGGTTCTGTCAGCCTGAAGTTAACCTGGCTGAAGCCATCTTGAAGTTTTAAGGGTTGCCACACAATGGTGGGAATGGGAGGTGGGATAATTAGATGGGATTTTGTAGCCAAAACAATAGTTTTCCTGTGGGAACCAAGGACATTCTCATAGGTGGATGACCAGAGGAGGAGCAAGTAACCAAGCAACTGGCCAGCACCTGGACTGCACAGTATGACTAGTGACCTGGGGTGGGGGAGGGAAAACTTTTACTTTTATCAGGTGAAAGCTGTGAGAAATTTCAGAGTCAGCTTTCACAAATTGTACCAATATTAAGTATCCACTAAACTGTTCTTTGAAGAACCTGCCTGCCTCAGAGTTCTGTTTTCTATGGGCATTACTTGGAATGTTGACAGGTTCTTCCAGGTAAAAAGGTTGAAAAAAGGTGATTAGAGAGAGAAGTTCAACTATTATTGGTTGTTCATAAGATTAGAAACAGTTTGAATGTAGAGATTCAACAATACAAAAGCTGTGTCTGAGGAATTAAAAGTAAAAATCATCTGAAGATTGTCACAGGGCCTCTTGCAAATAGGTAAAACCTAAGGTTTCTTTTTTTTTTTAAAGTCTTGCATTTCGGAGGAATGCTTTTAGAGATATTACTTTTACTTGGGAAGATTCGCAAGAGTTGCAAAAAAAGTATTGGACAGTTTTTCGGACTAACACATTGACTAAAATTGGTCTTTTAATAACATTCACCAGTCAAAAAAGGTAGTATCAGATTGCTTTTAAAAAAGAAATAAAATTTATGTGAAAGACATGAGTTGGGTGCCTTATATTATATGCCTTGTAGATAAACCACTGATAAACCACTGTTTGACAGATAAACCTCTGTGCACAGTATTTTGCTCCTATGTTGTCTCAAATAGTAGTCACACAGTGTACACTCTGACACAATGCAATGATTGTAAATATGAGGGTGAGTTGTAAAGTTACATTTTCAGTGCCATTGTAACTTCAAACATTCTCTGAACAGGGCAGTTGTTAAAACGAGGATTATCTGTACTTAAATTTGCTATTAGATTGATAGAGAGAGACAGTTCAACAACAGAAAGTGAATATCTTATTAGGAGTTCAAAATTACCAGTCTGGAATTCCATTCTCTTTCCAGCATTGAAAAGTAATCTTTTTATGCTGCTTTTCCCATGCTTAATAAATCCAGAATTCTTCATATAGTGATCTGTTGCAAATTTCTGACATGGGATTCAACTGTGCATTAATATCTTTAAAATGTGATGATCTTTTAAAACCAGATATTAACAAATGTGTTGATTTTAAACCAAACCATGACAATAAAGGAACAAGTCCTCTTATGATCAAAAGTCCAAGTTCATTTGAAGCTCGAACAAAGGGAGAGAGTTTTGTTCTCTCTCCTAACAACTTTGGGACCATGATAAATTAAGTGCAAGATCCTCTGAACCAGGGATTAAATTAAAAAAAAATCTTTTTACCAATTAAGTGATAAAGCAGTAAAAAGCAAAGATATTTCTACTTATCTGAGGAATGATCCAAGTTATACATTCAAATAGTGGTTCTCCTGCCATCAAACCATTGTAAATTAAAACTCCAGATCTGTTCCCAACAGGATCTGTGCCAAATCCTTCAGCTTCCTACCAGATATTTATATTAAACAAAATATATGTATGAACATATATTGTAGAGGATTTGGGCTGAGAAAAGAACAATGATAATAATATAATGCAATATTATATTATTCAATACAATTTACTGAAGTATAAATTTCTATGTGGAACCTCTATTTCAAACCTGCTTCTAATTAATTGTGGACAAATATCTCACTATGTCGGGAAGCGCCTAGCCTGGCAAACA
The DNA here is from genome assembly GCF_009769535.1 of Thamnophis elegans. Lineage (NCBI taxonomy): Eukaryota > Metazoa > Chordata > Lepidosauria > Squamata > Natricidae > Thamnophis > Thamnophis elegans. The sequence goes on along the minus strand of NC_045544.1, from coordinate 37,178,968 downwards.
GGAAGGATCAAGCGCAGAGCTAGCCTGGGCCCACTGTGCAACTACAAAAAGGCTAGGGCTGACTCCCTCCCAAGTTCCTTGGAGCCTTGTCTAATTGCTCCTAAAAGGAGGCTGGCACACTGGAGAGATTCCTGTATTGTAGGCAGAGCATAATAAAGTAGTTAGCTTGAATTCTGCATGGGCAAGTCTGCTTGTTCGCATCTGGCACCCTTTGTCATGTTATAGCTATGTTAATTGTTAATTAACTATGTTATATATAGCTACAATGTTTTAAATGTTAATTGGCAGAACAGTGAGTTGTCCTATTATAAATAACGCCAGTAAAAATAACAAAGGAAATTTAAAAAAACGTGATCTAAAGTTAGCCGCAATAAAATGCAGATAATTGACATGGTGAACAGGTTTATATATATAAACTTTTTAAAAATCCACAACTTTTTGCAGACAAATACTTCATTGGTGTTTATTCTGTCTATCTTGAACAATGTTTTTTGAGTGGCTCTGGATCTCCTGCTTTAATTACTTATTTTCCCACAAAGTTCTTGTGAAATGCATCTAATAAAACCTCTAGAAAGGACAGCTGGTTCATGAAATATCAGAAACCACAGAGTAATGCTGTGAATTTCATAAAACCCTTTGATACTGTCTCCTAAGACCACTCATTGCCTAACAAGGTGCACATTTTACAGTACATAATCTGTCTCCAACCCACCACTGTTGTTCTAGGGAACTCATAAATGATGGGAACTTAACTTTCTCTGAGATCTAAACTAAGAATTCAAAATGAGGCAATGCACCAGGGAAGCTATCATTATAGTCTATCTGCGTAGTCAAGGTTACATGATAATGATAAAGCATATGGATTTATGTATCTAATGTGTGGTCCATATGAGGGTTTAACCCACTTTGCCATTATAAACTAAAAAGAAAAATATGCAGCAATTGGATGACGTCAGTTCTGGGAACAATTATATGCAGATCCTTGCTGGCTCATGAGAGTATGGTGAGATATTTGAATTAATTAAAATCACATAAGCAGGCTCCAAGTTCTTTGAAGGCAGATTTGCTATTTATCTACCAGTCATTATTATTTGTACATACATATGGCACAGTTTACTGAAGCTAGAACACATTAAATTAACACATGGCCATAAAATATAATCTGCCATAAAGGGTTCATTATATGAGCTCCCATGGTGGTAGCAGAGGCTGCTGTAACCTTGACAGAAAGGGTGGGGGGGAACCACTTATCAAACTGTCAGGAGTGTTCTCAATGTGAAGGAGAAAACGGCATTTGAAATCTTCCCTAAGAAAAACTTAAAATAGTTTTAATACATATCAGGTTGCACTGTCTACAGCAAGATGTCAAAACAATTAAACTATCATTGCTATCTAAACATTACATTAAGTTTATCATTAATGTGATTAACCCAAATTAGACAACTTGTATTATCTAGGTAGTGACTTCATTATGCATGCCATTTTCTCCCCTATGAATGTCCAAAGCTAATTCTATCCTCCCCCCCCTCCCCATACATCATGTCCAGTTCTTGGAGACTTCCTGGATAAGATGAAGTCTTTTTGGCAAGGTTTTTCAGAAGTAGTTTGCCATTGCTTCCTTCTTGGGGCTTAGAGAAAGTGACTGTCCCAAGGTCATCCAGATTGCTGTACATTCAAAGAGAGACTAGAAATCCTGGTGTCTTGGTTTCTAGCCTTACAAAGGCTGGTTATAGTTGTTACTTAATTTAATCTATTTCAAGAAAGCATAAAGCTAGGAAGGTGACCTAAAACATCCTCTCGATTGACATCATGCTTAAAAAATTTATATACAATCAATGAATTAATGATTTTTGATTAAAATCAAGCCAAACCAAGCAATTGTATTGGAAAGTTTAGTGATTTGATTCCATAACTCTGAACACTGCTTCAATTGTGGATTTTAATTATTTCATAACATGCTTGATGCATGTATCCTGATTGCATATGATTATTTTAGCTTATTGTAAACACCTCTGGAATCAGTCGATAAAGCACATATATAAATCTTTCAAGCAAAGCTATTAAACTTTAAAATCCATATATCATAATAACATGAAGTGCCTTGAATATGACAGGTTAAAAAAAATGAAATGGATTGATCAAAGGTAGACTGCACTCAGACAATAAGCCATTGCTAATGCAAAATCAGAGACAGACCCTCTCTGTTCATTTCACCAAAGAAGAAAGATGACACCACAAAGAAAGAACATGATGCATATAATGAAAGACTAAGACAATTTTAGGCACAATGGTTTCTGCAGCTAAAGATTTTTTAAAAAAATATTACATTCAATATGAATTTTAATTAAATATAAGAATTGCATTCCAGTTGTGAGCACAATGTGGAGGCTGAAGGAGATGGGAGGGCAATAGTTTAATTCTTTGGAGAAAACTAATAATAAACAGTAGCTAGGGTTTTAGTTGTGATATTAGAAAGGCAAAATGTACAACAGAACTAGAATCAGAACCAGAACAACAGAGTTGGAATGGACCTTGCAGGTCTTCTAGCCCAACCCCCTGCTCATGCAGGAAACCCTACACCACTTCAGACAAATGGTTGTCCAATATCTTCTTAAAAACTTGGTGCATTCACTAGTTCTAGAGGCAAGTTATTCCACTGATTAATTGTTCTAACTGTCAGGAAATTTCTCCTAAGTTGCTTCTCTCCTTGATTAGTTCTATCCATTGCTTCTTGTCCTGCCTCTTTGGAAAATAGTTTGACTCCCTCTTCTTGTGGCAACCCCTGAGATATTGGAACACTGCTATCATGTCTCCCCTAGTCCTTCTTTTCATTAAACTAGTCATACTCAGTTCCTGCAACCGTTCCTCATATGTTTTAGCCTCCAGTCCCCCTAATCATCTTTGTTGCCTCCATGTGGAATACATGCTTTGCGCATAGAAAGTTTTAGGACCAAAAGATGCATATCCGTAGTTCCATGTTAAGTTAGTCAAATGTTAGTATTGTAAGAGAAAACAGCAGCAGCAGCAGTTGAACGGTAAATAGAAGTGTGCTTAATTCTTTCCTAGTTAGTCATTCCGCTCTTTACTTTTCAAGTCCCTTAAAGGAAATGATATGAGTCCTCACCCTTGCGGGAAGAAAAGCATTTTGAATTTTGGTTGATTGATTGCTTTTTTGTATGTTGGATGTTTTTAACTGTCTGTTTTGGCTTTCTGGAAGCTACTTCGAGCCAATGGGAATTTAGCCTCTGTAAATAAATAAATTAAATAAATTTCGAGAGACAAGGGGGGAAATAGCAGTAGACTTATATACCACTTCATAGGCCTTTCAGGCCTCTCTAAGCGGTTTACAGAGAGTCAGCATATTGCCCCCAACAATCTGGGTCCTCATTTTACCCACCTCGGAAGGATGGAAGGCTGAGTCAACCCTGAGCCGGTGAGATTTGAACCGCTGACCTGCTGATCTAGCAGTAGCCTGCAGTGCTGCATTTAACCACTGCGCCACCTTGGCTCTGAAGACCCTGAAGACCCAGAGCCATGAATCTCTCATTGGGACAGCAACAAAGTTAATTCTTAAAATAAAAGATAGAGCAAAAAAGGAAAGTGGAAGAGAGCCTGTGCTGTTGGATGTTAAGTGCTGTTCATTCAGAACTTATTCAGTCTAGGTCTGAATTATCTGAACATGCTTTCCCCTTTGGGCAGCCATAGAAAAAGCTTCAAAAATATCGAAGCATTGAAAAGTACAGGGCTTCTTCAGTCCCTTAAGTCTTGCTTTGACTGCCATTTAGAGGCATTAGGCTTAGCGGAACTCTCTGCCAAGTGGCTCAATCAACTCAGGCATTTATGCTTGTATGAATACCAGGTACAGCTCTGACAATTTCATTGGTTCTGTCAGTTTCTAGCTACACCACTGTTGAGGTAGCCTCTGCTGCCAGTTGTAACATTGCTTTCCATTTTGGATACTTTTTATGGCTTTGAGAGCAACTATTATTTCATAATCCCAATGGCTTTTTATCGTACTTTTTAATGTTTCTGTTAAGGTAATGATGATTTAATAGCTGACCAGCTGCTGTAAGGTTTTAAAACGAGATAATGAAATGAGAATGAGGCAGCAGAGTTACTGCCACTTTAAGAAGCTGCCTATACAAGGGAGGCTATGTGAGGGTCGGTCTCTCTCTCTCTCTCTCTCTCCCTCCCTCTCTCCCTCCCCCCTGTGTGTTTCTGTGTTATAGTTGAAGATTGATTGATTGCCTGGCTTTGCCTAGTGTGTGTGTGTGTGTGTGTGTTTGTGTGTGTATACACACTGTGTAGATAAACCACTGTTTGAAAGACAAACCTCTGTGTACTGTATTTTGCTCCTGGGTTGTCTCAAAATAGTAGTCACACTATGCAGACATTGACAGTTTCGTAGTTTTTTGTAAGCCATATGCTTGAAAGCTTTTTTCTGACAAAGATAGCCACTAAAGCTAAATTAAACATTTTATACACACAATCAGGTATATATAAACCAATTCTCTGATCTGGAGAATTAGCTATGATACATATACATTTAAGGCCCACAATTGATCTTCAGGATAGACTTGAACAGATTTGTCCAGCAGTAAATCTCATGACAATTTGCCGTATTTTTCAGAGTATAAAAAAGAGAGTAAAAATCTGGGTGCATCTTATACACGGAATACAGCATTTTTGCCTTCCTGAAACCCCACCCCCTTTGCAAAAATGGCTGTGCACTGCATAGCCTTTAGAAGGCTTCCAGGTGATCCTGGGGCCTGGGGAGGGCAAAAATGAGTGAAAAATTGGCTGTTTTTTGCTTGTTTTTGCCCCACCAGCCCTCAGGAACACTCTACAAAGCCTCCTAAAGGCTATGAATGCCCTTTTTTTTGACAAAAAACAGGCCCATTTTCGTGAATAATTGGCCATTTTTGGGAGGTATGCAAAGTGCAAACACTTTTTTTTTAATTTGCCTCTTCAAAATCTTGGTGCGTCTTATACCCCGGTGCATCTTATACTCTGAAAAATATGGTAATTGTGATTATTTTATGCCAAGGATTGGTAATTGTGATTAGTTTATGCCAGAAGTGTCAAACTCATGGCCCACAGGCCAGGTGCATCATGCATTGGCCATGCCCACCCATTTTAGTGAAGGGGGAAAAAGTCATGATTTGTAATGGGGCGACAATGTGATGCCATGAGTTTGACACCCCTGGTTTATGCCATTCACAAGTGTCATATTCTGCACTGAGCTACCTTAAAACAATTCTTTTCATTTAGATAATGTTTTTTTTCCCTACTAACAATTGTTTGGGATCTCATAAAGGAAAAAGAAGGAAGATACCACTTTGAATGATCTCATAATATCATATTAAAAATTAGATTAAGACATTATAGGATAATTCAGTATTCAAACCTAACCAAAACATTCCATAGATAGTGCCTAATGGCCTAGAGGTGTCTACCAAACTTGCTCTTTTTGATTCTAAACACAGTTTGTGCTCTGTCCTTCTCAAACTTTACTGATATGCTCAAGGGATATAATTATATTTATTGAGGATGTTTTCCATCTGAACAAAATAAACCTCTCCAAAATCCTAATTCACTAATTTTATTTTATTTTAAAATCTGCTAACATCTCTGGTTTTTAATTTTGGAAGAAAAAAAGCTTATTAAAGCAATAATATGGGTCTACTAACCTCCTCATACTGAAATGGCTCCATACTTTGAAGGGCCTGGGGGATATTTCTTTGCCTGATCACGTAGGCTCCATATGTATAAAATTATATATAATTTATCTATTAAAATCAGACCACAGAATATCAAGGTGTCATGAGAGGAAGCTTATTATGATGCGATAATTAAAGCAACCAGAGCATATAATTCTGGAAATAGGATTTTCCCCTCCATTCCTTCTTGCATTTATAACCTACCTTTTCCATAAAGAAATCAAAGTGAATATTAGTTTCCTCTGATTTTATACCCAGCTTAGCAACCCTGAGCCTGGGGGCTACATGTGTCCTGCCTCTTGGCTATTTGGTGTGTGTGTGTGTGTGTGTGTGTGTGTGTGTGTGTGTGTGTGTGCATGCACACACATGCATGCATGCATACATACATACATACATACATACATACATACATATTTATTGTGTCACAACCCCTGGTATGCCCAAAATGTTCGATTCCCAGTAAGGGTATGGCTAGCTGATGAGAGCTAGCCTGAAAAAGACATCATGAACTGCCTTTTAGATGAACGTGTCTTTAATGGGTAACAGCCTTTTGTTTTTCAGGCTCATATAAAAACTTGAAAAAAGACAAGGCTGCTTTAAAGAAGTGCTAACATTTTAAAATATTTTTTCCAAACCATTTCTGAGGTATACATTATTCTGATTACCCAGTCAACAGATAATTAGAATAATAGCCTGGATATATATGTGTTTGGACCAGGGGTAAAATGCTACCGGTTTGCACCAGTTCGCCCGAACTGATAGTAAAAACTGCTTAAAAATTAAAAAAAAAGTTCTGACGATCAACTGTGCGACAATCAGCCATGCTATGCGATCATCTGAACTTTTTTTTTTTTTTTTTACTTTTTTAAGCATACTTTTTACTATGTATTCCCCTGAACCGGTAGTAAAAAAAAATGCTAAAAAAGGTCTGACAAACAGCTATGTGACAATCAGTTGTGCCTGATTGTCTGTGAGGTTCCTACTTGTTGCAGAAGCCATTTTGTGTGAAGTTCAGCTGCTTTTGCATTGTGTGTGAGTCAGTTGTGCAGCTTTTGTGTTACTTTTGTGTAAAGTGTGATATTGGTTTTTGAGCCCTCTGTGACTCTGTGAGTTTCCTGCTTGTTGCAGGGGACATTTTGTGTGAAGTTCATCTGCTTTTACTTGTGTGTGAGTCAGCTGTACAGCCATGCCCACCTGGCCATATGACCACCAAGCAATGCCCACCAAGTCACACCCAAAGAACCGGTAGGGAACATTTTTGAATTTCACCACTGGTTTGGACTCTACTTCTAAAGCAATTTGCATCTATGGTATAAAAATATATACCAACAGAAGGGAATATTTGTAACTCGGGGTTGAAGTGTAGGGTCTTTGGTGCTCTCTGTGCTTGTTGTTTTCTTGCAAATGGTTCATTATCCATTATCTTTACCTTAGCATGTTACCTAGTTGAATGATGAAATGTCAGCAAAGAAACAACCAAGCAAAGAAACAGCAACCAGAGAATACCAAGGACTTCATAAAAATATTTATCTTGTCACTCTTAGTCGTGGTTTAATGCTTCAGACAAATCTAGAAAAGAGCAATTGCAAAAACAAAGACTACTCAATTCCTTCATTATTGTCCAGTTGTTATGACATGATTTTGTTTCAACTAACAGAAGCATCTAGACTCTCTCAAACTAATCAGCAGTGAAACTGAATGTCTTCATCTTGAGGCAGTTGGAGTGCACTCGCGAAGATAATCAAGTAGTTAGGAGTTTTTGAGGTAACCATTTGTTTTTAAAACTAAATTTCAACATGAGCTCAGCACTGGGAATAGATAAACTGTTCTAAAAACAGGTTCTTCTCATTTTATTAGAAATTGCTAAATAAATAGAGAGCTAACATTCATTGCAGAAAGCAGTCCTTGTTGTTACTCCATAAACTCTGACAAGTCCAAAGTTCTGTTGGATTATAATCATTCTCCCAGATGAGCAGATATTTGAAGTTCAGAAACAGCATTCTGTTAAAAAAGGGAATGTATGGTGTTTCTTTCATTGATCTGTCCATTTTCATGCCAAATTTTCATTCTGATTTGTGTTTTCTTGCTCTCCTTCCTCCCAAGACAACATTCAGAGGCCAATTGATATTGACTTAACAACAGGTATTAACTAAACACATTGGTGTACTCAGGGACCAATACAAGTCAGTCTCTCTCCCTCTTTCCCTCCCTCCCTCCCTCCCTCCCTCCCTCCCTCCCTCTCTCTCTCTCTCTCTTGGCCAACTTCTAGGGATTTCCATAATGCAGTGCTGTGATACTAAAAGGTTTAAGCATGACTTGGGGACTGAGCTTGCTGTTAAAACAAAAATCAATTTCTTGTTAGTGAAAATCCACTCAATTTCCTCCATAATACCTGACAGTAGCTGAACTTTGGAAGAATTCATCAAACAGCCTCCGTGCAATTTTTTTCTTTTTTCCAAAGGTTATAACATAAAATAAATGTTATCTCACAGCCCTCAAGAGAACACTTTGGGTTTACAACACTGAGCTGATTCTGATTCTTTCCATCAGTCTTTCCTGGGTAGACAACCTCCTATTCCCCTAAATAACGCCTACATCTGGGTTTCTTATCTTAGAAGTGACTCAGACATAGTGGGTGAAGTGGGAGGAAGCAAACATTGGTACATATGCCATTTCACTATTGTGACACTTTTCATTGCTAATTCAGAAAGATATGGCAACTTCTAATGGGCATGTTTTTAAATGTACTCTTTAAGCCTTCTAAAATATATCATAGTAGCTTAATTGGTAAAAAACGTGTACATGTCATTCACATTGTTTCAAAGCACATTGCTAAACGAGTATGTTTTCTGGGCATTATAGTCTAGCATATCTGGAAACTGGCATATGGCACTGGTTTAAAGGCTAGATTTTTCTGGAAAAGTTGCTAGATATTTAGGAAATCTACAATTATTAAGGGTTAGGGTTATACAACAACTTAGACTCTGTTGATTGAGATATGATCCAATGCCATTATGTGGGAAATAGTTGACATATTATTGAGGAAGCAGACAAGATCCGTGGGCTTCATAACCTAGCCATCTGTTTTATAGATTAATGTTCTCCAGGCTAATTAAGGCTCCATGGAGGTGCCATTTGTTTGTGTTCATGTGGTGGTAAGTGAAGGGAAAGGAAAGTAGTGATATGCCTATCTCTTCAAGAAACCATTATTAGAGCCATAATCCTGGGCAACTTTCATTTCATCTTCAATTTCCATTCTTGTGAAATAATGTTGAGAAGGTGATTGGGTTGTGGTGTGAGGGGGTCCTGGAGAACCCTACACATAACCAGTTGTACATCTTGACCTTCTGGTCAACCAAGTAATATTTTCAAGGTCTTATCACCATATATGGAGCCTGGTGAGGTCTTGGCAGGGAGGAAAAGGTTTAGGTTGATCTCTGACAATACTGAGTGGTTCTGGGTTGAAGGTTTTTCCAATGCTGTGAATTTTTCATTTTATTCTGAATATGGTTATAATTACCTAGACATAACTGGGGTACAATTTGGGTGAACCCTTGAACTCATACACAGAGAGGAGGCATATGTGCCCAGGAATTCATTTGTACAGATTTATCTGTACAGTTGTGATATTTAGGCTATGTAAATGTTTTCTTTTTATTGCATTCATTTCATAATCACCTGCTGAATTAAAAGACAAATTCAGCCTCCATTTCATATTTTGAGGTTGAGAGATAATAAATAGATCAAGTCTGAAGTCTACTGACATTCACATTGGCTTTCTGGTATGCTTTCAGAAGCACCTTTTCACATTTTTTCTAGAGTTATGGAAAATTTTCTAATTCAGAAATGAAACATATTGAAGAACTCTGAAACATTTGTTTCTTCTCTGGATAAGGTCAAACAGGCATTAAAACTGTTAAGAATGATCAAAAAATATTTTCCCATGTTCTAAATCACATTCTCCATCATAACCCAAAATTGAAGGAATGAAGTTTAATTTATTAAAGTGTTGTTTGATTTTGGAAGTGTTGACAATATATTAAATAGAGAAAGCAAATGTTTATGTTAGCCCTAAGTAAACAATATATCTCAGGCTTTTACATAGTTATTTGTCACTAGAAACAAATACTCATATATGAAATGTCAAAGGCTTATAATAGAATTCAGAGAACAGAGGTGAACAAATAGTGATTCATATAAATGTATTTTTGAAGGCCTAAGGATTCAATTCTTCATCCAAATACTAATAGCTCTTTCAACTCTTCATCTCTCTTTTCCTCAGCTCCTTTCTCAAGGAGTTGTATCACTTATTTATCATCATTTTGTATAATATATTTTGCCCTCTCCCTTCTATGAGTATGCTAACTGCCTTTGTGAAAGATTTTGAAATTCTGGTGGAAACCATATTCTGGATTCCTTCCAGGTGTCCTCCTTAGATGCCTGCTTGGCCAGGTCTATATGAAAGAAACTTCAAACAACAAGTTTGTGAGATCAGCTGAAATGATAAAGTGGAACAGTCAGAAATCATTACCAGACTGAGGCATCTTCAGGCCCTATCCGATTCTAATACATTAAATGAAATTCTATCAGCAAAAAGCAATCTCCCTTCAGAGATTACTAACCCAATTTGGAATGGTCTGAACAGATTCTTAACACCAAAACAAGAGTGACATAAAATAGAACTAGATGATGTCATTTGTTTGAGCCACAGACATGGAACTGATTTTTCTGAAGGAAATCTTGAACCAACTAAAGCTGAAAATCTCATAATATAATCTCTTTAAATAGAACCAAAATAGTGATGAATACAGAATCAGTCTTCCTAACACTCTGAATAAGGAATATTTATTTATTTACAAGCATCAGTACTTGAAGTACCCATACTTCTTCTGACTGAAGTTCTTAATGCTTCTTGCTCCAATTGGACTATCAGAGAATCATTCCAAGGGTCTACTTAAAATAGATTTTGAATGAATATTAACAGTGTTTAATTGTTACTCTGCATGTGTAGGCATATACAATTTGGACAGTCTAGTTGTCTTGAAAATTATGACGGGTTACTACAATATAGCAAAGATATATGATCCTCCACAATCCCAGTGCTTTATCAAAAAATATGATTCACTATATTAAATTATACTATGGACTGCTATTACCAGCTCCCAGATGCTTTGCTTCTCTCTGTCTAGTCTTGTTGCTTTCATACTAGAGTTTGGGATTAAACTGCCAAGTGACAGGAACCTTAGGAAGAAAGAATATGAGAAACTGAAAAATTAGCAAGGCCTGGAGGAGGAACTGGAGAAGATGTGGAATGTAAAGGCCAAAGATGTCCCAATGGTGATAGGAATAGACACGGCTGGGACTTCTAAAGTGAAAGAATGGTTACAACAGATTCCAGAAATGACAGCAGAGCTCTCTGTCCAGAAGTATGCAGTAATAGGAACAGCTAAAATCTTGCACGGATCCCTCAAATCCCCAGCCTTCTGATAGATGATTTGAGATTGAGAAAAACACAGACCATCCCTAAGGATGAGAAGGGAATTTTTTTAATGGCTCAGCACAAGTAAGAATACTCAAGTTTCATGCAGTTTCTCATTACTTTAATTTGGTTCATTCTGTTCCACTTTTCTATTAGATTTTGTATAGCTCTCTCTGCAGCCTTAAATGAAACATACACCTTCCTTGTGGAATTCAAGAGGCACAGAGGAACTTGGCATCTTTTATATTAATGAAGTTGAAGATTTATTCTTGGTGATTTATTGTGATGAACCAAATTAACAAAAAATCAATTCACAGGGATTAATAGGATGGAAATAATTTCATTCTAGACTATGCAGAACATAGATCTACCTTGATCAAGAATGATAAATGAGTACCTCCAAAATAGCAATAGCAATAGCAGTAGACTTATATACCGCTTCATAGGCCTTTCAGGCCTCTCTAAGCGGTTTACAGAGTCAGCATATTGCCCCCAACAATCTGGGTCCTCATTTTACCCACCTCGGAAGGATGGAAGGCTGAGTCAACCCTGAGCCGGTGAGATTTGAACCGCTGACCTGCTGATCTAGCAGTAGCCTGCAGTGCTGCATTTAACCACTGCGCCACCTTGGCTCTAAAATATCTTTAGTATGATCAAATTTTGTTCATGGAAAGAGCAAATAGATTATTATAATTCTGCTTCTCATTTTGTGTGTAAATCAAAATGGACCATGCTATTTTTCATTAACATATTTTATTTCTCTCTTTCTTGTAACATCATGAAATTGCAGATCATATTAGGAATAGCATTGTAAAGACTTTTTTTAAATATATTTAAAATCTGCTACAGTTCAATCTAAGAAAAAACCAAGAAAAAATGATAAGGTTTGTTAGATTACTTGGATAACACATTCCCTAGGTTGGCAAGTCTGAGCTTGCTTATTTTCTGAATTCCGTACAATGAGTATTCTTTACACTTAGTGATTTTTTTATTGCCATACTTAAAAAACAAATACACACATATCCATCAGACAATGTTTGAACATGGTCCTTACCTTCATAAGATTTGTAACTGCACAATATTAATGCAAAGTGAATACATGACTGTAAAATTAGCCCAGTGCAGTGCTATACTGATTGAGTAGAGAGCTTGCAAGCTATGTTAGGTACATTTCCACAATTTTTAGAAATATCAAAAAGCATTCCAGCATCTTTCAGGGGAAATAATTTGATAGGTTTAAAGGCTAATAGCCTATAGTGGATTCAAGATTTGTATGTTCAAGTATGTGTTCTACACACATTAAGAAAAAAGCTATTTTACATAGAGCAAAACACAAACATTTGATTCTGCACAGTGGTGAAATTCATTTTTTTTACTAAAGGTTCCGTGGGCTTGATAGATGTGGGAGGGGAACAATACTGCAAAATCTCCATTCTCACCCTACTCCAGGGATGGATACTGCAAAATCTCCATTCCCTCCACACTCCTAGGGGAAGGATGTTGCAAAATCTCCATTCCCACCCCACTCTTGGGCTAGCCAGAGGTGGTATTTGCCAGGTCTCCAAACTGTTCAAAATTTCTGCTACTGGTTCTCCAGAACCTGTCAGAACCTGTCAGAACCTGCTGAATTTCACCCCTGATTCTGCATATTTAGGATGAAAATGTCTAAAGTCTAATACGTTGTATGAGCTATTATTGCTCAAAGTATAAATGATTTTTTTATTTGTTTGTTTAAAGATCTTCTTCATTACTTGCTATGAAAACAATCATTCAATGATTAAAAGACAGGTTTAAATGAATGATATGTCCTTTATGCAATTTAGTGATGTAGTGAAACAATACCTAACATTAACTTGTATATGAGCATTTGGAGAGCAAGGCAAAAAGCAAGAGATAAACAGAGTTGAATTCAAGTTCAGTTGTTAACTATATAAAAATCATGGTAGCCAAACAGCCCCCATTCTATGGAGGTGAAAAATTAATTAGAGACTAAGACAGAACTAAATCTCCAAGGAGATTTCCTCAAACAGGATCTATTCAAAATAAACTGGGACAACCAGCAATCCTAGCAAAAAAGGTGTGACTTTTATTGTTAAGCTGATTGAAGTAGGAGACCATATGACAACTATGATGTAAAAGGATCACAATATATTTTCCAGTACTGTAAAATATCAATTTAAGGTTTATCCCATCTAAGGTAAAGGTAAAGGTTCCCCTCACACATATGTGCTAGCCGTTCTCGACTCTAGGGGACAATGCTCATCTCTGTTTCAAAGCCAAAGAACCAGCGCTGTCTGAAGACATCTCCATGGTCATGTGGCTGGCATGGAATGCTGTTACTTTCCCACCAAGGTGGTCCCTATTTTTCTACTTGCATTTTTACATGCTTTCAAACTGCTAGGTTGGCAGAAACTGGGACAAGTAACAGGAACTCTGTTATGTGGCACTGGGGATTCGAACCACCAAACTGCCAACCTTTCTGATTAAGAAGCTCAGCTCTTAGCCACTGAATCACCATGTCCCATCTAGTGGACTACAAATCTCCATTCAGATCTCCTCACAAATAATATACATCTTTATATATAAATTCATTGTATATAAAGATGTAGAGTTAAAGCAAAATGTTAAAGGGCACTATATTTAGGCCATGTTTGTCATTTTGCATCAATTATAATGCCACATATGTTATTTGCTCAATGAAGTCACTGTCAAAAACATACTTTAGGAATTTAGGATTATTTGGGAAGATGGGCACCCTTCTCATTGAAGTGTCTGTTAAATAAGGAGTTCGCTGGGAAAAAAAATATAAAAATAAGATCCCAATCTCCCTTGAGAGTTCCAGGTGTTCTATTAAGAAAAGATAGGTCTGACATTTGTTGCTCTATGAGGTGTTCTCTTTTTTGTTTGCGCGCTTATTGCTATCTTGTTCTTATCACTGCCCACTACCATGCATTTCCAGCTGGTGTCTCCCTTCTTCTCTTTTCTCTAGCATCCTTCCTGGATTTTGATGCCCTTCCATGCTATGGATTTTTGTTGTTTGGCAGGTTCAAAATGTATTTTCAGATTACAATCTGTAAACATCCTAATGATTACATTATAGAATAAAATGCACAACACAGGCATTTTAGTTCAAGTAGCTTGCAAAAGTGCCCATGCCAGCCCCTAGGTCGCCAGGACTGCCATTCAGACAGGGATTGGGAGCCGCCAGCTGGGCAGTGGATCCATGACTGCAACTTGCACTGGAAGCCACGCCTGCCAGCAGGCTGCCCTCACCCTGCGTGCTGCACAGCTGAGCTGCACAGAGGATCCGCAGGCCGTGGAGACCCTACCAGACTGTGTGGTGGTCCTGGCATGTTCTCCTGCTGTTGCAAAGACTGTGCAGAGTCTGCCAAGACCGGATGGGCGGTGGAGCCTATACAGAGTGCTCGAAGCATGCATGGCCTGCCTGATGGTGGCACAGACAGTGCAGCTCCAAATGTACTCCTCTAAATCCTGCTTCATTTGAGGCCACCAAAACTGCCGGCTTGTCACGTGAAGGGCTTTCAGGAACCCAAAGTGTCCCGCAACCCTGGCATCATGGTGTCATTGTAGTATGGCCATTCGTTGGGTGTCGGGAATGTATATTTTAGAGCCCTGTCAAGCCAGGCCATCTTGCTGCATGAGAATCTGACTTTGCTTGTTTCTTGTTTGTCAATCTGTGCTGGTTGTTACCATTTATTGGATACAGTTTTCAGTTAACCATCTTTGGCTCTGTCTGAACTCCTTGCTGAGCGCCGAACTGTGACAGCCATACCATAAAGAACACTGACAGCAATGCATATATTTGGAGGCAGGGATAAAAAGGGTGGCTTTTTCTTGCCAAATTCAAAGTTGAGGCTAAAATCGAAGTCAATAGGTTGGTAAACTCAAGGGATAAAATAGAGAAGAGAAGGGTAGTATAGATATTCTACTATCTCACAGATTCTTCATATGTCATTATGGTCACTGTAGAAATGAAAAGCTATATACAATTTTAGATTTAAGTTGTCTCATCTGTGGATCTCACTGAGTACCTAGGTCTCAGGATTTTGTTTGTTTGGAAAAATAGACAGACATTTTATATGGACAAAACCTTTATTGTTTTTAAGTGCAATAATGTATTAAGCATCTGTTCAAACTTGAAATCTCAGATGTGAATTGCATAAAATAAGATCTCTACATGGATGGCATGATCTATTTTGCACTCCATTGAAGTTTTGAAGAACAATAATACATTAAATGTTTCTTCAAACTTGACAGATTAGATGAATGACTTAAATATGGCCTACAAACTTTATTTCAGAGTTACTTCAGAATCGTATGAAGCAAGTTCTGTACATGGATGGCAGAATCTAATTTTTACCTAAAAGAAGTGACCGGTAATATTTATATTATTTTGATCTGTTTTACGTACAGCATTTCTGTTTTATCCATGTTGTTGGAATTCATTGATATGTCTTTGTTTTCAACTGGGCTAGGTTAGCAAGTTTGTAGTATAGAATGATGTATTGCTTTATTAATTTATTATCCATAAGAAATGATTCATATGTCTCAATGTATCAGTACAATTGTGCATTCCAAATTGTTACCATCTGAGCAGTTTTCATTTAAATATGACAATTCCCACTCACACACAAAAATATCAAAAAGTTCCAAGCTGTGCAATAAACAATGAGTCACTTGTATGAACACAGTTTGATTCTCTCTTTATGTAGGTATAAAATATGGTTGTTTTATTTCTAACATAATAACATGTAACTTTTAATAACATTCCAAAGCCCAGAATTCCATATTTTCAAATACTCTGCAGGGAGACCTCAGGAGGAACATAAAAAGTTTTTGGATTTCTCTTTCTAAAAGGCATGTTAGCAATAATCTGTTTGAACTGCTGGACAAAGTAACACCTGCGGCTTCCCATAGAGTTATGCGAGTATCTCTATAAAGGAGTTAATTTTTATAAAGTGATATAAAGAGATTGCATTGTATAGCTGCAAAACAGCTCCTCCTCCAGTTTCTTAAAATAAGCATAATTAGTTGCACACAATCAAATGGAACATTGAAACTTAATTCGCTCCATCAAACAATAGTGTAGGAAACCTATAATTCTAATCAGCATTACTTAGGTATCATTTGGGGCTCAGGTTTCCACTTTCAACAAAATCAGTTTGGGCTTATGTGATTACCTTCAAACTACTACCCCATCTGCCCAATTTGTATGGAATTGGAGCAGGTGCCTGGAATGGGACTGTGACAGACGTGGAATTCAGCCTGTTCTCTCTGATTCCGGCGAACTGGTAGTGGCGGCTGCGGGAGGCTGCACCCACCTGCCTCGACATAATGCGTGAGCACTGAGCATGTGCATGCTCACATTTGCAAACCAGCAGGGAAGGTAAGTGAATCCCACCGCTGGACTGGGGCATACAACATGTGCATAGGTGGAAACTAGAAGCAGAGCCAGTACAGCTGTATTAGCCTTTTCAGCTCTCCCAGCAGTTCTGTTTTTGGCACAGTCAGTGTCTATTATTTTTTTTTGCAAGAGCCAAACAGAACTCTTTTGGTAATTACCTGGAATGCCTGAGGACACACATTCAATGCTGGCAGTGCTAATATAAATATGTATATTAGTTCATTCTACGGAGCAGAGATGTGCTGGAATGTAGTAAGTTGGAGGAAAACCCAGCAAAAACTCAAAAGCAACTGAAACTCAAAATTGGTAATGGTGTGTGGAAATGACTTGGGAAACAGGAGGAAGAGCCTCAGACTAGATAAAGGTCAGATAAGAGCAGTGGCGGGGCATAGAAAAACAGTTTTTAGGAAAGTGCTTTCTCAACATCTGAATATGTCCAACAGGAGGAGAAAATTGGCAACAATTTAATTCAGGCCGGGATTAGACCACTATTAAACTAGTGCAGAGGAAGAAGCACAAACATGTATATTTTTCAAATTTTTATTAGACGTTAAGATCCCAGCAAATCCAATGTTATTTTGCTTTATTTTTTTCTGAAATATGGGCATCATTATATTCTTGCTGGCCCAATTTTCTTGCTTTTTCCTCTTATTTTCACATAAACTGCTCAAGGTATGCCTTTTTTGAAAAAGGCAATGAAACAAGCAAACTGTAAAGTTGATTCCGAGGAAGAGAATCAATGGTTGTTCATAGACCATATCAGCATAAAGGAGGTTTCACCTATTTCCTGCTGTTCTTGCTTTGGTAATATTCATAGGCTAATAAATTGGCAGGGATGTACAGAAAATGGAAAGTGTTTGTTTTGAAATGGAAACATTCATCCTGTTCCTAAAACACTACAGAACTTAAAATTAGAACATTTTGGTTTTTCTCCTATTTGGGTGGGGGAAAAAATTCAGAATAGTTTTTCCACCCTTTCCTTTTCTCCTCTGTATGGACTGTGCATTGGTCTACTTTCAGCACTAATCTTTTCCTAACTTCTCCTGGAGCTGCACTTTCCTTCATCTGTGCTGCACTTTCCACAAGTAGCTGCTCGCCTTGCAGACTTTTCCCCAAAGATGCAAGGAAAAGTGAGACAGAGGCTCACACACTCTGGGCACAGGCTAAAGCTAGTCGAGAAACACAAGCCACGTACTGCTGGAAGTGCATATGCTTCCTTCAAAGCTGCTGTCCTTCCGGGCAAGAGATCTGTGGCTCGGTTTCTCTACTGCTCAGACTCTCTGGTCTCAGGCTATTGAGACCTTAAGAGTGCCTTGAAGAGTGCATCCCCCTTATACCCCAGACATAATGCACTCCTGAACTAATATGATACATAGTCTTACATGCAACTGGCCCTTTGAGGGCAACTGTAATAGTGATGTGGCCCTCAATGAAATTGAGTTTGACGCCCATGCTCTATAATTTAGGAATATAGCTGCATTCATTTAAATTCATGATGGATTTATGCTTTTGTGTTTATGCTTGTGTTTATTCTGTTCCATGTAGTCTGGAATCATTAACCATACATCTTTGATGAGCTAGGTAGGCAGTAGATGATAGATAGACAGACAGACAGACAGATAGATTCTTCCAAAGTAATACTTGAGAACTGCTTCCAGTAATTTTCAAAATAAATAACAATAACTGAGAATGGGCTGTGATCACCAAAAGGTTACACATTGTAGCAATTAAATCTTATATCCATATCTTATTTCACTAAATCCTTGAATTAAGAAGTTTGTAGGAAATTTTTATAGTAATCTTAAGCAAAATGGATAAATACATTCAGATGTTTGAATAACTCTCTCTCTCTGTCCATTAAGGTATTCAAAGTCCTGAGTTTAAAACTGACTAGAGAAAGAGACAACTTGTTTTTTGTTGATCCTGAACATAAAAGGCCCTGTCTGATATGCTCATCAACTTGATTCCTTTTGAACTTTTGACGACGCCTGTCAGTTAATTAGTTTCTTCCTTCAAATAGCTGCTGGTGCAATAGGATGTAAGCCCATGCATATAGATTTTTATAGCTATTTAAAATTAAATTTATAGATTCTCTTAAAATAGGTTCCATAGTCTACTAAGGAACAGAAGAGAAATCCCTGATGCCCTTAGCTATGATCATCAGATGGAATCTTGCCATTCAAAAGCAATACATTTATGAGCTTTAGATGTTGTGATAAAATAACTGAAAATGATTTTTGGCCTTCTTATGTGCTTGCAAGTTCCCCTGAAGTATTTGACTACTCTCTATAGAATTGACTTCTGAAATAAATAGGATGAGCATACCTATCTACTAAATGAAAGCTTCAGTGCCTTTCTGCTTTGCCTTTTGTGTAGCTCTTATATTGATGTGATGGATCAGTGGCTAAGACACTGAGCTTGTCGATCAGAAAGGTCAGCTGTTCGGTGGTTCGAATCCCTAGCGCTGCATACGGAATGAGCTCCTGTTACTTGTCCCAGCTTCTGCCAACCTAGCAGTTTGAAAGCATGTAAAAATGCAAGTAGAAAAAATAGGAGCCACCTTTGGTGGGAAGGTAACAGTGTTCCGTGCATCTTTGGCATTTAGTCATGCTGGCCACATGGCCCTGAGATGTCTTTGGACACCCCTGGATCTTCAGCTTTGAAACGGAGATGAGCACAGCCCTCTAGAGTCAGGAACAACTAGCACATATGTGCGAGGGGAACCTTTACCTTACATTGAACAGTTCAGCCACAATATAATATTTTACTGAGAGGATTGGCAATCTAGAGCCTTCTAGAAATCTAGAGCCTTCTAGTATGATTAATCCTTTAGGCTATGGCTGATAGGAGCAGAAGTTGAAAGTAGGCCTACATCTGGGTTAATCACTTGTCCTACTTCCTTTTCAGGATTCTCAAAATTATTACTTACTATTGAACAGTTCAGTACCTATAATTGGTATTCCAGTGCATAGCTAGACGTTTCAATAGACCATTGTAACTCAAAAAAGAAACAAGAAAAGGGTTAATGATTCAATGCAAGTACTGAATTAAACAGAAATAATGGCCCCAGGAAATACATATTTTTAACACTACTTAAAAAAAATGAAATAACCAATAACTTATTTCAGAACTGGTTCACAGAGTACCTGCTGATCAGTAAAAAAAACTGGTAATGAACATCTGTGCCTTGCCCCAGCCCCTACCTCTTTACCCACTCTAAACTATGCTTCCTGATTTATTTCAGAAATGTAAAATATACGATGATAAGTATATTTCAAGCTTTATTATCCTGAGCACAATAACATTTGAATAGAATAACATGTTTAACACAGGAAGATGAAGACGAAATCACTGCAAGCCTTTCATGCTAATTTGTGGCAAGAATTTTTTTTTTCTTGAGAATATATTTCCTGGAAAACTTACCATAGGCAGCAATAAACTTCACAAACTGTCACTCTAAAAGTTGCATTTTTCAAACGGAGGAGTTTCTACATCTATACCATAGCATCATGCTTCGTGTTAAGACTGTGGATTTTTCTTATGGGGCAAATCTCTATGGAATCACATCTACAGCTTCCAACAGTTGGTCCAAAAAGGGAGCCTTTCTTGCAACTTTCATACAAATTACTCTGAAAAACAGGAAGACCTACTGAGCACATTCTGGGTCACTGTAGGGGAAGGGCTGGCATGAGAAAAAAAGGGGAGGAAAATACATCACTGTGTAACAGAGGTGTACACAAAGCAACAGTAGATTTTTGCCCCAAGTATATGAAAAATATTCCTTTTTTTAAAAAAAAGTGGGTTTTTTTTAGAAAAAAGAGACCAAACAGAAAAATACTTATAATGCAAATATATACAAAACTATACATAATAAGTGCTGAAAAATGAAAACAATGCAACAGAAAAAAAGGAACAAAGTATAATATATCATTGTAGCAATTAATAATAAAACAACCTTAAAAGACAGCAGGTACAATAAAGCAGATCTATTCTACTAAACTGGTGCTTTTTATAGTATTTACAGTAAAGAATGATATTGATTTATTAGGAAATACATACATTATTTTCTCTTCCAGCCTGTCATGCCATCCAATTAAACACAAAACATTACACCCTTTACAAAATAACCTCCTTTTGATAAACATGTTATTGGTGAATCCATAAAGACCACCCCAAAAAAAGGCACAAATCTTTACCAATTAATGCTATCATCTTGCTAGACTGGAAAAATAATTCTTTGTATGTGAATCCTGAGCTAATGATTCATTTCAAAAATATGGACATGATACGAATACCAATGGCGGTCAATAGATAATCTCAACTTTCAGTTGCTGTTCCCTTGATCCTGATCTCTGATAACTAAGCTTTAGTAAAGTCAATGTAACAAAGTTAGTGTCTGAATTGTGGCAACTAAAATGATGATGAATTTTATACTTTGAAATTTGTTAGCTTTCATTTGCCTTTAGCACCCAGATGTTATTGTAAACCTATCTCTTATAGGCACAGCCTCTTTCTTACAATCAGGGAACTTTGAAAATAGCATATAGGCAATCTCAAAGATAGAAGGAGACAAATAATAAGAGCAGCAATTTCTTACTTTGTAGGAAATTAAAGTAATACAGTGAATTTTCTAAAATCTCTTCTAGATAAAGCAACAGCTCTGCAGTTTTATATTAGAAGAGATGGCTGTTATAATTTTTTTATTTAAAGTTTTTTTATTTTTTTTGTTCTCTATATACAATTATAGGTATACATTCACATAGTAATTATTCTTTTTTGCATTTGTCATTTTTATACATTTGTCATTCCAATTATAAAATTATAGTATTCCATTTGGGTTGCTTTGTTTACCATCCATCGCCTGTTTTGACACCATCTTCTTCTCCCTTTATGTTCTCCCTCCCTCCCTTCTCTACTTCCTTCCTCTCTCCTTTCCCTTCTTCCCTTACCTCTCCCCTCCTCCTCTTTTCCTCTTCTCCTTCCTTCTGTCTCTCCTTCTCTCCTTCTCCCTTCCATCTTCCTCTCCTCATCTCTATCTTCCTTCACTCCTCTTCCTCTCATCTCCTCTCCTCTCTTCCTTTCTCTCCCTCCCTCCTTTCTCTACTTTCTTCCTTCCTCCTCTCCTTTCCCTTCCTTCTTCTCTTCCTTCTCCCCTACGTCTCCCTTCCCCTTCCCCTTCCTACCCTCTCTCCTTTTGTCCTTCTCCTTTCCATCTTCCTCTCCTCGCCTCCCTCTTCCTTCCTTCCTTGTCCTCTCATTTTCTCTCCTCCTCTCTTCCTTTCTTTTTCTATTGTTGTTGGTGTCTCTTCCAACTCATATATGTGTGTGTGTGTGTGTGTGTGTGTATGTGTATGTGTATGTGTATGTATATGTATATGTATATGTATATGTATATGTATATGTATATGTATATGTATATGTATATGTATATGTATATGTATATGTATATGTATATGTATATGTATATGTATATGTATATGTATATGTATATGTATATGTATATGTATAGACAGATATAAATATAGATATAGATATAGATATAGATATAGATATAGATATAGAGATAGAGATAGAGATAGAGATAGAGATAGAGATAGAGATGAGATTAGAGAGAGATAGATAGATAGATAGATAGATAGATAGATAGATAGATAGATAGATAGATAGATAGATAGATATAGATATATTCTTAGATTTTCATAGGTGTAGGTATGCTGGTCTTGTGGTATTCAGGTCTTTTCTCATGTGAGATTGAGATTGTCTTGGCAACGTTTCAGCGAGGTCTCACTCGCCATCTTCAGGCTGGGTTTGGGGCTTAGAGCATGGTTGGAGCTGCCCTCTTTCTATAAATCTTGGTGGGGGTATGTGGAGTGCTGGCTTTGTTTCAGTAAGTGGAATGATTGGTTGTGTGGTTGTATCATGATTGGTAGATTCATGCTGATTGGCTGTGTGTCCATTGTTGTTTCATGTTGTAACGGCCTGGGTGGTGGGTGGGGCTCATTTATTGACTAGGGCTGGTTTCCAGATGTCTGGTAGGCGGGAGGTAGCATCACATTTATTCATGTTGTGGGGGTGTTTCTCTATTTTGAAAGCTTCCATAATTATTCTCTTGTTGAAATGTTCAGTTTTGGAGATTAACCTGGTTCCTTCAAAATTAATTTCATGTCCTGTAGCATTAAGGTGCTGGAAAAAGGAGGAAATTTTTTCTTTTTTTCTCACTGCGTTTTAGTCAACAAATGAGACCCACCCACCACCCAGGCCATTAAAACATGAAACAAAAATGGACACACAGCCAGCACCAATCAGCACCAATCTACCAATCATGATACAACCACATGACCAAACATTCCACTTACTGAAAGAAAGCCAGCACTCCACCCCCCACACCAAGATTTATAGAAAGACAGCAACTCCGACCATGCTTTAAGCCCAAAACCCAGCCTGAAGATGGCATGTGAGACCTTACCGAAACGTTGCCAAGACAATCTCAATCTCACACGGGAAAAGACCTGAATACGACAAGACAAGACAAATATATATATATATATATATATATATATATATATATATATATATATATATATATATATATGTGTGTGTGTGTGTGTGTGTGTGTGTGTGTGTGTGTGTGTGTGTGTGTGTTTATTTGTGCTGATAAATAAATAAAGGGAGACTAGTATAGATCTATTTCAAGCTATTTAGCTCTCATCAGCTAGCCATACCCTTAATGGGATTTGAACCTGGGCTATATTGCACACTAGGCATACTAGGCAGAGATCTTAGCCTATACTAGTCTCCCTTTATTTATTTATCAGCAAAAATTAAAAAAAAACACAAATATAACAAAGGCAACAGTAAAAATATTGGGTTTCTGTCGTGATGGACTCTTGTGACGAGCTGAAGGACAGATGATGGAAGCAGTTAGCTTCCTCCCATAATTGGGGCTTACCAGGGGTTGTAAAAAATCTAATAGATACCTTTCACCCTGGCTTCGCTGATAAACGGATAAGAGCCTGTGGCCTAATGGCTAAGATCTCTGCCTAGTATGCCTAGTCTGCAATATAGCCCAGGTTCAAATCCCAGTAAGGGCATGGCTAGCTGATGAGAGCTAAATAGCTTGAAATAGATCTACACTAGTCTCCCTTTATTTATTTATCAGCACAAATTAAAAACACACACACACACACACACACACACACACACACACACATATATATATATTTGTCTTGTCTTGTGTTTTTATTTGTGCTGATAAATAAATAAAGGGAGACTAGTATATATATATTAGTGTCACAACCCCTGGTAAGCCCCAATTATGGGAGGAAGCTAACTGCTTCCAACATCTGTCAATCGGCTCGTCACAAGAGTCCATCACGACAGAAACCCAATATTTTTTTTACTGTTGCCTTTTGTTATATTTGTGTTTTTATTTGTGCTGATAAATAAATAAAGGGAGACTAGTATAGATCTATTTCAAGCTATTTAGCTCTCATCAGCTAGCCACACCCTTACTGGGATTCGAACCTGTGCTGTATTGCATCTTAGGCAAACGTCTTAGCCATCAAGCCACAGGTCTCCTCCTTATCAGCTGAAGCCAGGGAAGAAGGTATATATTAGTGTCACAACCCCTGGTAAGCCCCAATTATGGATTATTTATCAGCACAAATAAAAACACAAATATAACAAAAGGCAACAGTAAAAAAAATATTGGGTTTCTGTCGTGATGGACACTTGTGACGAGCCGATTGACAGATGTTGGAAGCAGTTAGCTTCCTCCCATAATTGGGGCTTACCAGGGGTTGTGACACTAATATATACCTTCTTCCCTGGCTTCAGCTGATAAGGAGGAGACCTGTGGCTTGATGGCTAAGACGTTTGCCTAAGATGCAATACAGCACAGGTTCGAATCCCAGTAAGGGTGTGGCTAGCTGATGAGAGCTAAATAGCTTGAAATAGATCTATACTAGTCTCCCTTTATGTATTTATCAGCACAAATAAATATATATATATATATATATATATATATATATATATATATATATATATATATATATATATATATATATATATATATATATATATATATATATGTTATATTTATGCTGATAAATAAATAAAGGGAGACTAGTATAGATCTATTTCAAGCTATTTAGCACTCATCAGCTAGCCACACCCTTACTGGGAATCGAACCTGTGCTCTATTGCCTCTAAGGCAGATGTGTTAACCATTGAGCTACACGGCTCGACTCCTTATCAGCAAGGCCAGGGTGAAAGGTATATATTTAAAGTCACAACCCCTGGTATGCCCAAATATGGGAGGAAGGTCACACTTCCACTCTCTGTCTTCGGCTCGTCACAAGAGACCATCCAGACAGAAACCCAATATTTTTTACTGTTGCCTTTTTTTTGTTATATTTGTTATATTTCTGCTGATAAATAAATAAAGGGAGACTAGTATAGATCTATTTCAAGCTATTTAGCTCTCATCAGCTAGCCACACCCTTACTGGGAATCGAACCTGTGCTCTATTGCCTCTAAGGCAGATGTGTTAACCATTGAGCTACACAGCTCGACTCCTTATCAGCAAGGCCAGGGTGAAAGGTATATATTTAAAGTCACAACCCCTGGTATGCCCAAATGACTTTAAATATATACCTTTCACCCTGGCCTTGCTGATAAGGAGTCGAGCCGTGTAGCTCAATGGTTAACACATCTGCCTTAGAGGCAATAGAGCACAGGTTCGATTCCCAGTAAGGGTGTGGCTAGCTGATGAGAGCTAAATAGCTTGAAATAGATCTATACTAGTCTCCCTTTATTTATTTATCAGCATAAATATAACAAATATAACAAAAAAAAAGGCAACAGTAAAAAATATTGGGTTTCTGTCTGGATGGTCTCTTGTGACGAGCCAAAGACAGAGAGTGGAAGTGTGACCTTCCTCCCATATTTGGGCATACCAGGGGTTGTGACTTTAAATATATACCTTTCACCCTGGCCTTGCTGATAAGGAGTCGAGCCGTGTAGCTCAATGGTTAACACATCTGCCTTAGAGGCAATAGAGCACAGGTTCGATTCCCAGTAAGGGTGTGGCTAGCTGATGAGAGCTAAATAGCTTGAAATAGATCTATACTAGTCTCCCTTTATTTATTTATCAGCATAAATATAACAAATATAACAAAAAAAAAGGCAACAGTAAAAAATATTGGGTTTCTGTCTGGATGGTCTCTTGTGACGAGCCAAAGACAGAGAGTGGAAGTGTGACCTTCCTCCCATATTTGGGCATACCAGGGGTTGTGACTTTAAATATATACCTTTCACCCTGGCCTTGCTGATAAGGAGTCGAGCCGTGTAGCTCAATGGTTAACACATCTGCCTTAGAGGCAATAGAGCACAGGTTCGATTCCCAGTAAGGGTGTGGCTAGCTGATGAGAGCTAAATAGCTTGAAATAGATCTATACTAGTCTCCCTTTATTTATTTATCAGCATAAATATAACAAATATAACAAAAAAAAGGCAACAGTAAAAAATATTGGGTTTCTGTCTGGATGGTCTCTTGTGACGAGCCAAAGACAGAGAGTGGAAGTGTGACCTTCCTCCCATATTTGGGCATACCAGGGGTTGTGACTTTAAATATATACCTTTCACCCTGGCCTTGCTGATAAGGAGTCGAGCCGTGTAGCTCAATGGTTAACACATCTGCCTTAGAGGCAATAGAGCACAGGTTCGATTCCCAGTAAGGGTGTGGCTAGCTGATGAGAGCTAAATAGCTTGAAATAGATCTATACTAGTCTCCCTTTATTTATTTATCAGCATAAATATAACAAATATAACAAAAAAAAGGCAACAGTAAAAAATATTGGGTTTCTGTCTGGATGGTCTCTTGTGACGAGCCAAAGACAGAGAGTGGAAGTGTGACCTTCCTCCCATATTTGGGCATACCAGGGGTTGTGACTTTAAATATATACCTTTCACCCTGGCCTTGCTGATAAGGAGTCGAGCCGTGTAGCTCAATGGTTAACACATCTGCCTTAGAGGCAATAGAGCACAGGTTCGATTCCCAGTAAGGGTGTGGCTAGCTGATGAGAGCTAAATAGCTTGAAATAGATCTATACTAGTCTCCCTTTATTTATTTATCAGCATAAATATAACAAATATAACAAAAAAAAGGCAACAGTAAAAAATATTGGGTTTCTGTCTAGATGGTCTCTTGTGACGAGCCGAAGACAGAGAGTGGAAGTGTGACCTTCCTCCCACTACTCCTGGAAACACCAAACCTGAAGTAGTCTGAAGCAGCCTGAAGATGACGAATGAGACTTCGTCGAAACGTCGCCAAGACATCTCCAATTCTACGCGGGAGAAAACCCGAACAACTAGAGACCTATATGTGTGTGTGTGTGTGTGTGTGTGTGTGTGTATGTGTATGTGTATATGTATATATGTTTGTGTGTGTATATATATGTGTGTGTGTATGTGTATATATGTGTGTGTGTGTGTGTGTATGTACATACATACATACATACATACACACACACACACACACATTATTATCATTGTACATCATTTTTTGACTATAACTATTATTCCTTCATTTTGAATGAAATTCTCCAACATTTTTCATTTCCACTATTTGATCTCTAATTTCAAATGTCAATTTACTCATTTCAACACATACAAACCTCTGTGTTTTATCACAATAATCCCCTCTTACAATTTAAACAAATTCTCATATCGTCAATCCAATATATTATATTAAAAATATAATTATTAAACTTTCATTTGACTATAAATTGTTTTTACATCCTTTTGTATGAAATATTCTAAATTTAAAGTAAAACTATATAATGGCCTTCCATTAGATAGATGTTATAAAAAAATTGTGGTGTGACTGAACTGATTCTTCCAAACAGAACACAATGTCTTCTCCTTCCCATTCCCTTTCTTCTTCTTCTCTTTCTCCTTCTCCTTCTTCTTCTTCTCTTCCTCCTCCTCCTTCTTCCTCCTCCTTCTTTTTTTTTCCCCAAGTCTAAACAGTGATGTGAATATATTTTCCTTTTCCACATGTTGGCTATGTGTCTGGGGACTGGTAGAGCTTTGAATCTTCTGACTCTAGAGTTTTCTGTCTGTTCATGATAAGCCTTCTGATCCACCCATATTTACCTCTGCTGACAGTGGTGCACTAGCATCAAAAAGACAAACATTGTTGATGCTGCCAGGGGAGTTAGTAGTTCAGCAACATCTGTTTTCTACATGCTCCCCATTTCTACTTTAATTCATGTGATTTAAAGCAGAGAGTTGTGCTCTGAATACATTAGTCAGTTTGAAGGAAAATTCTTGATCATTGTTCTTCAGTGCCTTTGTTGCTCTGGTGTTTGAACCACTATACCTTTCCTAGGATTTAATGTAGATGAGAAAGCATGCAGGCAGGAATACATGAAGAAATGACCAGAAAATGTTTACTAAGAGAGTAGCAGAAGATGCAGGAAGAAAAAAAAGTAGGTGACAGCAAATTATAAAGCAAGCATTTGAAGAAGAATGTTACTATCGAAGAAATCCAAGAAGTGAAGTCCCTCAAATTAATTTAGTTTAGTTTACTTTGTTGTCATTGCACATCATACAGCAAAACTAAATGCCATCTTCAGTGTACATTACAACTATAAACATAGAAATACAAAAACACATCCTTCACATGGTATATAATTGAAATTGAAAACCTGATATTGCATTAATATTGCACTATACCATAGAATTCAATATAGTTACTGCCCTTGGATAAAAGCTGCTTTGCAGCCTATTTGTCCTTGTTTTTTATTACCCTGTACCATCTGCCAGATGGTAATAGTTCAAAAATAGGGTGCCCAGGATGAGATAGATCTTTAAGAATGTTTTGAAGTTTCTTAAGGCAGCGAGAGTTATAAAGCTCTTCCAAAGAGGGGAGAGGGCAACCAATGATCCTCTGGGCAATGACATTAACTCTCTGGAGTGCGGTCCTATCTGCCACTGTGCAATTGGCAAACCATACACAGGTGCAATAAGTTAAAATACTCTCCATGGTGCAGTAGTAGAAGGTCATCAGCAGTTTTTCATTAAGTCGTTGTTTCCTGAGAAGTCTCAGGTAGTATAATCTTTATAAATAATAGATTTATAGTATAAGTTCAGGCTGAAGCAGGCTAAGCAGAAGGAAAGAAGGGAGAGAGGGAGGGATAGTTTTTTTAATAGGTGCTGTAGTTTGAAGAGAGAGAGAGATAGAAAGAGACAGACAGACAGAGACAGAGAGAAAGAAGGAAAATAGGATATACCTGATGGTAAGAGTCTTCCATAATAGTAGAACAATGCTTTGTTTGTTTGTTTGTTTGTTTATGCGTATAGCTGGCTTGTTTATTTAGTTGCTTTATTTAGGCAACTCCAATTTTAATGAACTTTGACTAGCTTATGGATCCTTTCAGAGTAAGAAAGTTAAAAACATCAGCTAGAATTTGGAAAGAGGGATCAGCCTATGAAAATAATGTTGCCTTGTTAGCATCATTCCTTTATTAGTATGGTCAAATGATGCTGTTGGTTCATGTTTATTATAGAGGATCTGTCCAAGGTGCTGGATGGCTGACTTTTCCATCTGAATTCTTTGAGCTTCATATTTTGATTAACCACAGCATAAGCCAGTGAATAAATGTATTTTCAATAGAGTAAGGTAAAAAGTGCAAAAAAATCCATCTTTTAGAAGGATTTACTAAAGAACCAATTATGCCATAGCACGAAGTTATCTTTTACCCAAGGACTCATTTCAAAAGTCTGCTTTAAAATATTGGGAGCTGTTCATGTTTTATAGTTAGTATTAGAAAATTATATCTAAAATGGGATTGGAAAAAATAATTTCTCTAAAAGACACCTTACCTTGTATCCCAACAATGTAAAGGGAGATTTTATGCAATAGTTTTTCTACAAATTTAGTTTTGAAATGTCCTTGGTTTCTTCTGGGCTGAGAGAGAGAAAAAATATTTTTGTTTGCTGAAATTTGGTAGCATTCTTTACCTTGGAGATAAGGGTAAAAATTTCAAAATGTGAAGCTTACCTGTCAGCATGATCATAGATATACACGTTCTGAGTTAATTTTAACGGGCATTTTTTACAGTCAACATTTTTTTTAAAAAAATGAAGAGAAATAACTTCAAAATAGTTTCCAATTTTATTGTAATACTAATAGTAGTAGTATTCTTTATGGTTCTGGTTTAGGGTACTTGAATGTCCAAAGCAGAATAGCTAATGTTATCTTCTCTCAGCTGAAGACACATTTCAAAGATTTATGATTGACCAAATTATTTTGGCACCTGACTCAGAGTTTCTTACAAAAATTGCAGAAATGTCAGTGTCAGAGAGCAAAAATGAAATAACCTAAAATAAATTCACATTATTTTTCTATCCTTTTTTCTTGATATTTTAGATCTGCCTTGGTGGCCCAGTAGTTTGAATGCAGTATTGCAGGTGAACTCTGCCCACAGACTGGAGTTCAGTCCTGACGGAGCTCAAGGTTGACTCAATTTTCCATCCTCCCAAGGTCAGTAAAATGAGGACCCAGATTGTTGGGTGCAATATGCTGACATTGTAAACTACTCAGAAAATGCTGTAAAGCCGTATGGAGCAGTAAATAAGTCTAAGTGCTATTGCTATTGTTATGTATTCCCCTTCATTATATCTAATGATAGTTCAACCATTCTCAATTTTCTTTTCTACTGCTAGAAAACTAAACATTTGCATCTGATATTTTGTAGCAATTTCACATTGTATTTGCACCCGAAAGATTCACTGCATTTCTAGTGTTATGGGTAGCAAATGCATTCTGCTGAATTTAGCTGAATATTTTTGTGTGCAAATTTAGGATTGAACCATAAACTAAATACATTAAAACTTGTCAAGCTAAATTCTAGTAGTAACAGTATCATTTCTGAATGTGTGAAATTAACTATGAAATTAGATATGAAGTTTAAGATGATCTCAGGTTCTATATAATAGCTTCCGAGTGCTGTTGCACCAATAACTGATGAGTTCCACAATGTAGTGCTCATAGAAGCTCTGGACACCTAAATAAATGGTTAAGGGAAGCCAATCCTTGGAGACTGATTAAAGAATATTATGGTTATATGATTTGGATCAGTGATGTAATTGGGATACTGTGACAGTGATTTGCCAAAATTGGGCTTTTTGGACATGCTATGAGAAAGGGAGGGTAAACAATAGACAGAATGTTCAATTCCAGTTGTTATAACACAGGAATTTAGAGTTGACCTTGCAAAAAGTATGAATTATCCAGAATTATTAGAGAAACTTCTGCTAGTGGAAAAATTGACCTGACCTATCTCAAAGGGTTTTCAATGACTGCCACGTTGTTCTTCCAATTAGAGTATGTCAAGTGATCATAAAAGCAGAACCAATCTAATTTCAGCTTTGTGAAGGTGGGAATGTGCATTTTTGTGCCACTGAAGTTTTTTTAAAAAAAAAATCCTAGTCAGCATATTCTGAAAATGATGAGCTGTTAGTTTCTTTGGTTTGCTGTGATAGCTTTTTATCTCCTGACACAGTATGCTTATTGAGTAAAATTTGTACCATTTTGCTCTCAAATTTGAGCTCTCTTGCTTTCTGTCACATTAGAATTTGTTGGTGGCTTGTCATCAAAAAATTAAATTACAGTTTTATGTGTTTATATTGCAAGTACTTAGAACTTCCCAAATATCAGTATCGTGAATTTAGGAAACCTCATTCATTCCCTGTGAATCCTTTCAATTAATATCTCTGAAATATGGCTTGGATATTTTCACAAGAAGGACTTGGATTTATAGCAAATTTAAGGAAATGGATATTTGTATGGTTAAAATATATTCAAGATACAAGTAATCATTAAAATAGATTTTAAAGTATGTAACTCAAAAATCTGTACACTGTTGTTGCTTAAATCTGTCATGTTTGAAGCCATCATAAAAGACAAGCTTCTTTGAAAGTTTGTTTTTTCTACACTGTTGATACCTTTTATACGTACATACAGTAAGTGTGTGTGTGTGTGTGTGTGTGTGTGTATGTACCATATGTATAGATAATAGAATGAATGAAAACTGGTTTTAATAAATCTTTTTCTAGAAGTCTCTCTTTACTGTATATGCTTAATCAACGCATTTCTAGAGCATTGCAAGGATTTTAAAAAATATATTCATTAAAATCAGGGCTTTTTTTAACACAGGAAGAAGAGGCAAGGGAACCAATTTATTTTTTATTCATTTATTAATAAAATTTATCTGGCTGCCCAACTAACTTAGGATGACTGATTGGTTTACAGAAATAGAATCCCAAATATAAAATCCAATAAACCTTCATTCAGATTAATCAGTTATAGCTTTATTTAATTCTTCCTGCACTCATCAATCTAAGAGGACATCATTATCAAATTGTATTGCCTACCACTTATGGAAATCCAACCTGGATCACCATTATGAGCTTAACAATATCCTCTTTATGTGATTGAGTCACAATCTGGCTGTTCTGACCCAGGTTGTCAAGCCAAGGCAGGCCTCCAGAGAGTCCTTTATTATTCCAATGTTCCGACAGACAACCCTCCAATGACTGGTAAGGCTCCACCCCACATTACCCTGAAGACAGCTATTCTCAGTCCTCCAAACAACAGCCTGTATATAACAAAGAAAGTCCACAGAGCAGGAGCACGCTTAAAGAGCAATGTCCAGGGTCCCAAGTCCAGTCCACCCAGTTAAGTGAATCCATGAGGCAAACGATAATCCACAAGGCAAAGGCAAGGCATAAGACAAAAGGCAATCCTCAAGGCTAGGCCATTCCATTCCATTTCATTTCATTTATTGAATTTCTATGCCGCCCAATCCCGAAGGACTCTAGAGGGCGGCTTACAGAAATGAAAAAAAGATTAAAAAGAATTTTAAAAAAGAGAATGGTACACAACAAATTTAAGAGGAACACAATGAACACCCGATCAGGAGGGGGCTGGACCTCAGTCAAGGGGTCAAAAGCCCCAGGCCTGCCGGAAAAGCCAGGTTTTAATGGCTTTGCGAAAGGCCATGAGAGTGGGCAGGGCCCGGATCTCTGGGGGCAGCTCATTCCATAGGGCCGGAGCGGCAACAGAGAAGACCCTACTCCTAGGCATCGCCAGCCGGCATTGTCCCGCTGAAGGCACCCAGAGAAGGCCCATCCTGTGTGATCTTATTGGTCTAAGGGAGGTATGTGGCAGAAGACGGTCTCGCAGGTATCTGGGTCCTAGGCCATATACGGCTTTAAAGGTGATAACCAGCACCTTGAATCATGTTCAGAGACCAATGGTCAGCCAGTGTAGCTCACAGAGGATAGGTGTGATGTGGGTGTACCTTGGCACACCCAGTATCGCTCGCGCGGCTGCATTCTGGACTAATTGCAGTCTCCGAAGACTTTTCAGGGGCAGCCCCAAGTAGAGTGCATTACAGTAATCCAGTCTTGAGATGACGAGGGCATGAGTGACTGT
Organism: Thamnophis elegans; assembly: GCF_009769535.1. Classification (NCBI taxonomy): domain Eukaryota; kingdom Metazoa; phylum Chordata; class Lepidosauria; order Squamata; family Natricidae; genus Thamnophis; species Thamnophis elegans. The sequence goes on along the minus strand of NC_045544.1, from coordinate 37,145,840 downwards.
CTGAAGTGCCTCCCAGTCCAGATAGGGCCACAATTGGTGCACCAGGCAAACCTGGGCAAAGGGCCCCTGGTCACAGCCAACAGGTGGTGTTCCAAGGTCAGCTGCAGGTCCAAGAGGACCCCCAAATTGCAAACCCTCTCTGAGGGGGGCAATTTTTCTCCCCCCAGGGATAAGGATGGACTGGATGGACTGTCCTTAGGGAGCAACATCCACAGCCATTCAGTCTTGTCAGGATTGAGTGTGAGTTTGTTCACTCCCATCCAGACCCTAACAGCTTCCAGGCACTGACACATCACTTCCACCGCTTCACTGAGTTGGCACGGGGCGGACAGATACAACTGAGTATCGTCCGCATACTGGTGATATTTAATCCCATGCCGGCGGATGATCTCGCCCAGTGGCTTCATGTAGATGTTAAATCGGAGGACCGAACCCTGAGGCACCCCATAATTGAGGGGCCTAGGAGTCAACCTCTGTCCTCCAACCAACACCGACTGCAACCTGTCAGAGAGTTAGGAGGAGAACCACCGTAAAATGGTGCCTCCCACTCCCACCTCTTCCAGCCGTCGCAGAAGGATACCATGGTCGATGGTATCGAAGGTCACTGAGAGGTCAAGGAGCACAAGGATGGAGGAATGGCCTCTGTCCCTGGCCCGCCAGAGATCATCAGTCAGTGCGACCAAAGCAGTTTCGGTGGAGTAACCAGGCCTGAAACCAGACTGAAAAGGGTCTACATAATCTGCTTCATCCAAGGTCCGTTGGAGTTGGAGGGACCACCTTCTCAACAACCTTCCCTAAAAAAGGGAGGTTGGAGACTGGATGATAGTTTTTAAAAATAGCTGGGTCTAGGCCAGTCAAGTCAAAAGGCATGAGTCAAAGCTGGGGGAGTGTAAACCAAAATAAACAATTATCTCTCACAAAGAGTAACTTTACATGGCTTCTCCTTAAGTAAACCCACTCCAAGTGTACCTTGTGAGGAGGGGTGGGGTACCCTTCTCTCGAGTAGCCTCACATCCCTTCTCTGAGCTTACCTAAGCGCCACTCTCAGTGCTCTTGGATGGAGTGGAGGAGGCAGCTATTGCTCATCATAGGGGATCTGCTGCCTATCAGCATCACTGCCTGTCAGCAGCCGATCTTCCCCTGTGTATGTGAAGGCAGGAAGCTCTCTGTCTGGTTGACCAACTCCCCCAGTGCTGAGGGGACTGGGACAGCATCGTCCTCAGTCCCTGGCCTCTCCAAACATGCCAAAGGAAATATGCCATCCCTGTCAGATAGTCCCGGTTCCAACTCCTCCTCCAAACCAGGTTACAATGGGGCCATTACACTGGTTTAGATGCATGATGTGTCAATTCATCTCCAGTTCCTATAACTAAAATGCTGTCATTGGCAGACGTTGCACTATGTCCTTCTAAATCCAGGCCTCTTATGTATTTTGAAAACTAAATAGTAGATAAGCATCAAAATCACGGCTAACAGCTACCCACATTTCAAGGTGACTTTCTAGAAACCTGTGTTTCTTTGTGTGTGTTTTTGTAGCATTTTATCTTTTTCTTTTGCTTTGCCACCGTCACTGCTGCTGTAGTCTTCATCCTTGATCTGAAATTCTGTATTGCTGGTAAACAATCCACTCTAATCTCCTTGCTTCATACATCAGATATTTGAGGTGTACAAATGAGAAAACCTATTAAGTGCTTGGGTACCATGGTGAAGGCTATAGTGCAGGCACTTGAAGAGTGATTAATGGAAGATGTGGCTGGAAAGCATCATAAAGCTCATTCAGGGAGTTACTATGTTTACATACTAAATAGGAGAGGATTTCTGCCAAGTTGGAAATTTTCCATCCAAAATAGTAATTATCTTCTTTAAAGCCAGTATCAGTTATTAACAGAATATGCAGCAGTCAAGTACACACACAGACACAAACCCACTACAAAAGCAATCCTTCTCATTCAGATAAATTTGTCTACTTCAGACTCAGGCAACAAAGTCTGTATATTAAAGTTGGTCACTTGATAAAAGCAGATTCAGAATGATGTGTGGAACATTTCCTCTTTTACAGTGTAAATACTGTGTTACTCAGATCAGTGTGAATCATTCCCACAAATATTATAGCATTACAACACTGTTAATGTTTATGTGTGGGGGTGGTGGGGGTGGTAGTGCCAATACACTATAGTAGAAACAAATGAATGTTAAAATTAACATATCTTAATGCAGGTCCACTTTGAAATATATTTCTCAAACTGTATAAAGATGGAGACAGAAAGAAAACAGCCTGAAATAATTTGGGGAATACTATTTTCACTGGGATTATCTTCTCTGGATTTCAGCCATAATAAATCACAAACCACAACTGGTAATCACAAAACATCAATTGCTCTATCACCAAGTGTGAAATTTTGTTTTAGAATAATGACACAAATTATTTCACAATTATTTACTGCTTTTAGTTAGTGATTCTCATCCCAATATCTCAGGTTACAAACTCCACACTAATTTTAATTGGAAATATTGGCGTCTATCTATAATAGATTCATTTTAAAGGCTATAACCTAAATCTGCAAGTCCACCTGTTTATTTTTCCTTAATTAGAAACTAGTACATTATTTTCAAAGAGACATTCCTCTAAGCATGAGTGCATAGAATTTGACCTCTAAGTGTTTTCCTTGATGCCTCACTCAATAGTGAGCTATTAGGCCCATAGCCCAGAAGATCAACTGACCTTAAAAGATACATGAATCTAGTACTTTCATGTAATAAAATGCCACTGTTAGAATTTGTTCCATTTGTTTACACAGATTTCTTTTTATATGATCTTTTTGCTGCTTGTGTATCATTTCTCATAGCCACCCTTTGCTCTCTTGGTTAGCACATTCTAAGCACTGCACTAGAAGCACTGAACATTTTGATACAAATGGGGAGAAAGATCATTCTTGAAACCTTATTTTCACTTGGAATATAGGTAATCTTCAATTTATGACCACAATTGAGCCCAGAATGTATGTTGCTAAGTCAGAAATTTGTTAAGTGAGTTTTGTCCCATTTTATGACTTTCCTTGCCACATTTGTTAAGTGAATCACTGCAGTTAAATTAGTAACACGGTTATTAATTGAATCTGGCTTCCCCATTGACTTTGTTTGTCAAAAATTCACAAAAAAGTGATCACATGACCCCCAGGACACTGCAGTCATCATAAATATGAAACAGTTGTCAAGCATCTGAATATAAATCATGTGACAATGGGATGCTGCAATGGTCATAAGTGTGAAAAATGGTTGCAAGTCACTTTTTTCAGTACTCTTGTAACTTTGAATAGTCACTAAATCAACTGTAAGTAAGTCGAGGACCACCTGTATTGAACAAGACCCTTTGAAGACAGTGTCACTTACAATAATGCAGTGGGCAGTAAGAACATCTTTAAGGAATCAGAGGAAGTGTTGTAACCAAGATAGTGAACAAATAAAAGAAATTTGAGTTTGAAGCAGAAATGTAATTTGAGAAAGCATCTTAGATGAGCTTCCCTTGTTCTCAGAAAGATAATGGGGAAAAGGGGGAGCATATTCTAATAAAAGTAATATTACCATTCAAAACTTTGGTTTTCTAGTCTGATCTACCTTGAAGGGCTGACCAGTGACATGCAGTCAGGGGAGGCAGAGGAGGCAGGGCCTCACCACTGTCATCATGAAAAGAAAAAAAAATTAAAAGGAAAAAGGTTGAGGTAGTTGCTGCCAGAGTCACCGTGGATGACTCTGCTTAGTGCTTAACTGTTTAAAAAAGCCTCTAAAAGGTGCCCTCTACAGGAGGAGGCAGGAGAACCACGTGCCTCATTTAGCCTATCTTTATGAGCACTCGAGCAGAGTTAAGCAAGGGTTAAAAGCCGAAAAATTACTTATGTAGATGAGGCACTTTTACATTTTCATCATGGCAGCAAAGAGCAGAGTTGAAATCCTCCGTGAAACAGCTGGAAAAGGTATGTGGGTGGGAGGGAGGGGGAGTAAATCAAAATTAATGTAATTTGTAAGTAATTGTATTATTGTAAGCAGTGTGTGTGTGTGTGTGTGTGTGTGTGTCTGTGTGTGTGTGCATGTGTTTTACCCACCTCTGCTGGGACTTTTTTTTAATGTTGGACATAGCGGCAGGGCTTTTGGACATAGGGGCAGGGCTTTTGGACATAGCAGGATGCATCTATGTTGGACATAGTGCCGGGGTGGCAGGGCGACTTGAAAGCAGGCAAAAGCTGCCCTGCTGCCCTGGCGCTAGAGGCAAAAGCTGCCCTGCCGCTGTGTCCAACATAGAGGCATCCCGCCTCTATGGCGGACACAGTGCCGGTGCTTTCTGAAAGCCCTGCGGCTGTGTCTGACATAGAGGCATCCCGCCACTATGGCGGACACAGCGCCAGGGCTTTCCGAAAGCCTTGAGGCTGTGTCCAACATAGAGGCATTCCGCCACTATGGCGGACACAGCGCTGGGGTTTTCGGAAAGCCCTGCGGCCTCCCACTTCTATGACAGACACAGCGCCCGAACACAGTGCCAGGGCTTTCCGAAAGCCCTGCGGCTGTGTCCAACATAGAGGCATCCCGTCTCTATGGCAGACACAGCCCTGGGGCTTTCTGAAAGCTCTTCCGCTGTGTCTGACATAGGGCGGCTTTTGCCCACTTGTCTCATCAGCCATAAACCTCATCGCACGTCACTGGGGCTGACACATTATAGCTAATGTTTGAAGTATTTGTGCTCCTAATCAGAAAGTTTAATTTCTGCTATTTTGGGGCTAAACAAGGTCTAGAATACCACTGATCATTTCTTATTCTAGAGGATGTGCTTCAAGAAATGAGCCATCTCTGGAATGTTCAGATCAGCCAATTCCTTTCTTTTTCTGAATGTGCTGGGAATGAACTTCTGTGTTTTACATATCCTTAATGAAAAGCACTGTCAATTGTCAGTGAATTAATTTCATTCACTTATAATGGTTTTTTTAAAAGAAAACCTGATCACTAAGAACTAGCTAGAAGCTGAAATGTAGACACATGAATTCTATAAACAAATGAACACCAAGATAAATCCTGGATTGTGTCAACATTTTTTGCCAAGTCATGTCCAACCCATCGCAACCCCATGGACAACATTCCTCCATGCCTTCCTGTCCTCTACCATCCTCTGGAATCCATTTAAATTCACACCTACAGTTCTAGTGACTCCATCCAGCCACCTCATTCTCTGTCATCCCTTTCTTCTTTTGCTCTCAATCTTTCCCAGCATTAGACTCTTCTCCAGTAAATCCTTATTTTTCAATAGGTGATCAAAGTATTTGAGTTTCATCTACAGGATCTGTCCTTCTAAAGAGCAGTCAGGGGTGATCGCCTCTAGGACTGACCGGTTTGATTGCCTTGTAGTCCAAAGGACTCACAGGAGTGAGTCTTCTCTAGCACCAAAAGCCTCAATTCTTTGGCGCTCAGCCTTTCTAATGGTCCAGCATTCACAGCCATACATTGCAACTGGGAAAACCATAACCTTGACTATATGCGGTTTTGTTGGCAGGGCGATATCTCTGCTCTTTAGTATGCTGTCTAGATTTTCCATAGCTTTCCTTCCCAGGAGCAAGCGTCTTTTAATTTCTTAGCTGAAGTCCCCATTTGCAGTGGTCTTGGAGTATTTACCATAGATATTATTCACCATTTAGATATTATTATTAAGCAAATAATTCATGTTTATAATTCATTTTAAATTCATTTACCTAATAAATCCTCTTGTCTATACTCAGGACATGGAATTACAAGCAACATTAGATCAGGTCCTTTAAGATCTGACTGTGCATCTACCAGTCACTTTTTAATGTGACTACATCCTATAACCTAACAATGCAAATCTACCAATTTCTTCTATGTTTACACTACATTCTCTCTGTACTGAAAAATCTTTGATGTCTGGTCCTGATTCTTTTTAGGAAGCATTGTAAAATCTCTTAAAACAGAGTTTAGCATGTATTAAGTCATCTAAATCTACCCATGAAACGAATGATTTGTAATACTTCTAAAAAATTATCAATATTATTCAATATTCAAATAGTTGTGCTATACTTTCTTCAATGCACATTAGGTATAACCTAGATATTTTTTTGTAACAGTAATTGTAAGTGGTTCCATATTGATCTCTGTGGTTGTGCAATGTTGGCAAAATCATACATTGTTGATGGACTAGGTTGGTTCAATATATTGCTAAAATGTTCAACCCAACATTGAATGTCAATACCTGTAACCATGAAATATAATAAGAGAACTGCTAGAGGTGTGAATGTTAATATAAACTTTTCCCTATACTGTCTTCCTGCAGAGACACAGAATTAGATGTATTTGTTAGGTGGCCCATTGTGGTTGCCTGCACCCAAAAATAATCATAGTTGTGAGATTCCTGATTCCAACATTGGCTGAATTGACTTGTTGTGTTTCAGTATATGGAGAAATGTAATGAGACTTTTGTGGCAATTGGACAGTTTCTACTCCAGGTGGCAAACTAAAAATGATCTAATGCACATTAGAACTTTTAGCTTTGAGTATAACTATTGCTTAAATGAGTTTTGACTTGTGGTTGGGAGAAAAATTCTGAATTCACTGTAAATAAAATTCCTGAAGATGAGCTCAATCTCATTGGCTGAGTTCATAATTTTCACAAAAATAATTTACTGCACCTGTAATATTTTCAGATAGATACCTAGTTAATATTTTAGCATACAACAAAGAATGAAAATATCAATATTTCTAGGTTTTATAAAAGCAACATAAGGACAAGATTATAGAGGCTGGGAACTCAGAAACTATTTTATCTGGAATAACATTTTTAAACCATTGCATTGTTGTAGAACCAATGGGCAAATGTGATGCCATCACTGATTTCTGCATCTCCACTGTATGAACACCAATTAGCCCGACAGACAGCTGGGATTATATAAGAGCATTTCTGTCAGTCTTTGACAAATTACTAATTTCAGTTTTCTTAATTAATATCAAGGGAAAACTCGGGACACCTTTTACAGCATCTGGGCCACTTCACTTGGAAAAAAATCCCCAAGTAGATTGATATTATTCATTTCCATAATGGTTGCACCAAACACTATCTTACACTAATACTTCCTTTCCATTTGTAATTGCTTGAGATTGCCAAAGAAATGATGGAAATATGTTTGTCATCCCATAATTGCATAAAAGAGTATGCCTTGGAGCAATTATACTTGTGTAGAATGGTATTCTGCACCTGTATTGAATTTCCATACTCTCCCAATCAGCATTAATTTAGCAAAGGATTATGTGAGCTGAAGTCTAACGTATCTGAAGGGCACTCGGTTGAAGAAGATTATCATGTGAGATATACTGTAGCATTTATAAGGTAGCATCAAAAGCACTGCTTCTGTTTATTTAGATTACCGTACATACTTTGAAGATAAATGAGGCAAAAGGTTAGGGCACTGTACAATGAGCAAATACAGTAAATCCATGTTAGTAGAAATGGGAGAATTTCATTTTTTTAAAAAAAATGAATCAAAATAGACATATTTTTTGATGGACAGGATGAAAAGCTTTCATAAAATATATATGGAAAAAATGCAAAACTGATACATTGTTTAATTGACATGAATGTTTAGTTGATATTCCTTAAAATAAACAAAATCTGAGAAATTTTAATTGTATTGTATTTATTAAATGGATATGCCATATCCCTCTCCAAACTTTTCTGGATGGCTTACAATACCATGAAAGTATTTTCAGACCAATTCTGATTTTTTCCATAATGTGCAAGGAACAGAACAATACTTTACTGTGCAAAGGTAAAATATTCATTATGTATCTTACTGAACTTAATTATTTAATATTGAATTATTGAATTTCAGGTCCAGAGAAGGCAAGGAATAAACTGATGAACTGGTGGTGAAAATTAATGCATTTTGCTCATCCCTTTGAATTTTAGCTTGGCTAATAAATCTGGAGTTTTAAAACCTTTTACTTTCCCAAAAATACACCTGGAAGCATTTTGTGTTCATTGTGATAAAAGGGTGTGTTGGACAAAGGCTGGGGAGAGTTAGGTTTAAATCCTGACTGAAACATGAAACTAATTAAATGGTTGTGCAATTTGCTAAAGTAGATAAATTTGAACCACAACATAAGAAAGAAAGAAAGAAAGAAAGAAAGAAAGAAAGAAAGAAAGAAAGAAAGAAAGAAAGAAAGAAACAGCTGCTATAATTGTATTTGCATAAAATTGGAAAATATCCTTTCAGAGGGAGACGTAATTAAGAAAATATTAGAGTGTGCAGAAGTGAACAGATTAACACTGGCAATTAAACGGAAGGAAGAATTGGAGTATTATAATATATGGGGGAGATTTTATCACTGGATAGAAAATGAATACAGAGAACAGGAGATATAAAATTAAAAAAAATGGGAAGGAAGGCAGATTTATAGGGGAGAAACTGAACTGAAATGGAATTGAAATGGAAAAGTAAATGGAAAGATGAAATGTATTAAAAAATGATACTAAATGTTAAATAGGATGACACAAAAATTGTACCCAGATGGCACACTGTTTGATTAATGCTGAACTATTTATTGAATTTAAAAAAAACTTTTTTAAAAAATAAAAAGAAAGGCGTCTATCTTAAACTCTCTGAAGAAAGGTGGAATATCAGTGCAACAAATTATTTCCAAATTTATACTGTAAAATGCTGTAAAAGTGGGGGTGGTGTTTTGCATGTTATTTTTATTGTTACTGCTTCATTTATAACTGGTGTTTCTATAAGAAAAGACTCATTCAATAAACAAAAAAATAGGGGGGGGTGCCTTTGTACTTAATGTTAGCTATTCCAGTGATTTAAATTTGGCACCAACTCCTTTGTGGTTATGTGTTATTGTGAGTAGGGTGGTTTATAAATCTTTAAATATGAAAATAATTGCAACAGAAAAAGATGGCTTGCCCATCTCCCTTAAGAGCATCCCTTTTCAACACCAAATATTTATGTTCACATACTCATCATAGGACAATGCTGTGATGTGTTTGCACAGGTCTATTGCCAGTTTTTTTCTCCCATAAAGAAAAACAGTACAAGCAACACACACACACAGAGAGGCAGTACTAGCTTTATAGAAGCTAAATCTAGCTTCTATAAAGCTCTACCAGTAAATACTTTATTTAAGAGACTTGTTCCCAGGGATACATTTTCCCAGTAAAGTTCTTTGATGTATGGCTAGAGCAGAGTGCATATAGCTTTGAAAATCATTTTGTGCTAAGGTTAGCTGAGTGAATACTATATTTCCCCTTGAGTTCTGTAAAGCAAGTTTCTGTTCAGCAGTGATCACTTCAAGAACTTGCTTGGAGAAACCTTTGAAGATGCTCGTTTATGAGCTGTCAGACATTCTGTAGCATGGCATTATTTTCTTCATCTTCAGTTTCTTTTTTAATGAACTATCTTAAAGAGAAATATTGTGGATGTCATTTTGAAATAGAGGAATGGTATTTAATGAATTGTCTTCACATTTTTACACATTCAATATCTATGTGATCCAGACATGGTAAATGTCTTGATTTGTGAGAATATGTTCAGCCTCTTCCCCTATCTGACATATCTACAACCAGTCACTGGAAATGTGTTTTTTCTTAATCTTCAAGCTTTATAAAGTGCCTTATTTTCTGAATGAGTGTAGCTTCAGATAATGTCCAAACTGAAGCTTTTGTTGTCATCTTCAGAATAAGATCAGCAGGTCTATGTATGGCAATATTTTAAGACAATGATTAAAAACGTTTGGCATCATTCAGGTATGTGTGTGTGTGTGTGTGTGTGTGTATGAGAGAGTAGGGGGAGGAGGACATACACACACATATAAAAAAAGAAAGTTACATTTTTTTAAGAAGTCAATTTTCTTCCACAGTTAATTACTGTAACATTTAGCAGAAATTTCCTTCTTCTACCTCTAAAATGTTCTTAAAATATTAATGTTCTGCTGAAGAAAAAAGTAATTAAAAATACTAGCAAATTGGGATAGAGTGGGGATAGGAGATGCAACCTCAATGAATAAAGATTATCTTGGTTTGGTTCAGGTTTACTATTGTTTTAAGCAAGGTTCTACACTGCTTTTTGAAAAATGCAAAGGATGTACAAAACATTGACATTTATTATCTACTGAAACTGAAACAGCCATTTCCAGGATTTCATGCTTCCTATTTTGTGTTCTGAAGTTTTATCCTTGAAATAAAATGGATACATTTCTTTCTATATAGCTCTCTAGTTCTGTCTCTGTCTCTCTCTGTCTCTCTCTCTCCTCCCAACATCCTATAATTATTTTCTTTTACATTTGCATATGCCATTGAAACATGAAAATATATAGAAATGACAAAGTGGACATAGTTAACATTACTTGCACTATTGGTTAGAACAGTTAAGGAGAAAATTGTGATGGGAACAAGGAAACGTCAATTACAAATTTATATTCATATTGTGAAAAACATTTTCGATAGCAGAAATGCCAATGTCTGCCTGATAGATAAGCTTAATGTTTGTTTATTGCAATATTGTATGTGTGCTGTGCTTTATTTTCCTGGCAAATGACCAATTACATTACAGATGCTGGTGTATACAGATATTGCTATGATGTTCAGTTTTTAGGTTGCAACTGTAAAAACTATGTTGATTAATTTTTTTGAGCTGGGGTACAAAATGCACATTTACCATCATTATTTGCAATGGGAATATTTTAAAATGTAAAAGTTATATTCGTAGCCAATTTTTCCTATAAGATGAGTAGCAGATAATACTTATCATGGCTTTAGTGCTTGGTTATTTTTGTAGTCTTAAACTGAAGAAGGAGGAAGCAGAGATTTCTTTCCATTCTTATTCTGAAACATTTAATACAATTTAAGATTTTGTTTGGTCAGTACATGGAGCACTTGAGATGGTTCTGACAAAATGTTCAGAAAGGGCAATTAAGTTTTGTATTGGAAAGAAGTTTTTCACATTTTATGCATTGACCGTAAATGACAAAACCATAAACAATTCTGATTTTGTCTCATGCCACTAAATTGATATCTTTGTACTGATTACATCTAATATGTGATAGTTATTGTACTGTCTTGTAAATATTGACAGAGGTATGATCTGGTGTGTGTGTGTTTGTGTGTGTTTGTGTTTGTGTGTGTATGTATGTGTGTATCCAACATACATATTAGAGAGTTGCTTGAATATTAAGTGTTCTGTGTTTTTTAATCAATCCCAAGCACACTAACTCCAGGGCTAAACATACTTGCTAGGGACTGAGCTTTTTTTTTAAATTGCATGATGGGCATAGCTCTGCATAATATTTTTTCTACTCAGTAAGTATTTCAGGTCTTGCTCCATAGAATTTCCAGATAAAGAAAAGGAGATATTTTATTAAATTTGTAATCCAGCCAAGTTTTCAGTCACTGGGTGAAAAAAAAGGCATAAAGAAAAAAAGACATTGTCTATAGGATCCAAATAGGATAGTCAAATTAATCCAGAACCTTATGGACATGATGTATGTAAACATTCAGGGAATTTTATTGGAATTTATTACAAACAGAATTCAATTTCCCCCATATATTCAAACTATTGATAAATGGAACAATGAAACACTTTCATACATAGATAATGGCAATGTGAATTATTATTTCTTCCTCCTCCATAAATTAGTTGAGAAGATAGGAAACAATTTATCTTGAAACCATTCTAAGAATATTTTTAAAATAAATTCAGGACTATTGTAAAGCAACTCCAATTCTATAGCACCCTCAGTCTGGTAACTGGCTTTTCTGTAGCAGGTGTATTTTGTTCTTCCTTTCCTCCATCTTCTGGTCTCAAAGACTAATCCATCTATTTTGGTTAGTGGCTAGTGGTTGTCTCTTGGCACTCTTCATCTTCTTGTTTTTAGCATGCTCTGTTCAGAGTGACTTTGGCCACTCTGGAACTAATGACCTTTCAGCAATAAAAATACTATCCAGCCAAAGATTACCAGCCAACTGGTCTCCACTCATATTTAGTTGCTGACTATTTTCCACACTTTCGTTTAAGTTATTTTTATAAAGTCTGATAATTTTTTCCCCTTGATGTCACATCAATGCAGTGGTGCTCTGTCTCCAATGAGAGAAACTTTTTCTGGGAATCTAAACTAATAGCTACTATCAGCTTCATTTTATCAGCAAAGTTGTAAAACTGGCCCCAACACAGCCTGGAATGACAAGCTAGTAGAGAGACATGACAACTACAGATGTATAGAATTATACATATATCTTGTCTACAGTATGTTTATATTTCACTAAGCTCTTTAGTGAACTTGATTAGATCTTTCCAGATAGGCTAAATGTGTCACATAACTTGTCATATCGTATATTCCCAACATTAAGTAGAGTAGCAAAAGATTCTTTCCTCTAGCATATGTTGCTAAAAGAGGATCTCACTTAATTTCTAATAAAATCAATGCCACTTAAGGAAATTACAGAAATTGAGGCAGAAAATGAATTCTCTGTCATTTCTTTATGGGAAATAATTGCCTTCCATTTAAAAGTTAAAACTTTATATCACTATTACACACTTAAATTACTAAAATTGAGGAGAGGATTTATTTACAGCCAGATCACCCAGAAGTATTTCAGTGAAGAACCCCATATTTAAACTATAGATCTATATCTATATCTATATCTATATCTATATCTATATCTATAGCTATAGCTATAGCTATAGCTATAGCTATAGCTATAGCTATAGCTATAGATAGATAGATAGATAGATAGATAGATAGATAGATAGATAGATAGATAGATAGATAGATAGATAGATGATAGATAAAAAGCCGAAGAGCCAGCACTGAGGGCCATGAGGGCTGTAAGTGCCTCCACCTGTGTACTGGATCCGTGTCCCTCATGGCTGGTTACTAACAGTAGTGAGGTGACACGAGGCTGGATCCAGGCGGTTGTGACCGCCTCTCTTCGGGAGGGGAACTTCCCCGCCGCACTGAAAGCGGCGGTGGTGAGACCCCTCCTAAAGAAGCCATCCTTGGATCCAGCTGTTCTTAATAACTATCGCCCAGTCTCCAACCTTCCCTTCCTCGGGAAGGTTGTTGAGAAGGTGGTGGCCTTTCAGCTCCAACGGTCCTTGGAGGAAGCAAACTATCTTGACCCCTTCCAGTCAGGCTTCAGACCCGGTTACAGCACAGAAACCGCTTTGGTCGCATTGACCGATGATCTCTGGAGAGCCAGAGATGGAGGATTCTCCTCCATCCTGGTTCTCCTTGACCTCTCAGCGGCTTTCGATACCATCAACCATGGTATCCTTCTGCGACGACTGCGGGAGGTGGGAGTGGGAGGCACCGTGCTGCGGTGGTTCTCTTCCTACCTCTCGGACAGGTCGCAGTCGGTGTTAGTGGGGGGGCAGAGATCGTCCCCTAGGCCCCTAACATATGGGGTGCCTCAGGGTTCGGTCTTATCCCCCCTACTATTCAACATCTACATGAAACCGCTGGGAGAGATCATCCGCAGGCACGGGATCAGATACCATCAATATGCGGACGATACTCAATTGTATCTGTCCGCCCCGTGCCAACTCAATGAAGCGGCAGACGTGATGAACCGAGGCCTGGAGGCTGTTATGGACTGGATGAGGGCTAACAAGCTTGTGCTCAACCCAGAAAAGACCGAGTGGCTGTTGTGTTTCCCTCCCAAAGATTCCACCAATATTCCATCTCTCAGGCTGGGGGGTCAAATTCTATACCCCTCAGAGAGGGTTCGCAACTTGGGAGTCCTCCTAGATCCACAGCTATCGTTTGACCATCACTTGACGGCTGTGGCTAGGGGGGCATTCGCCCAGGTTCGCCTGGTGCGCCAGTTGCGACCCTACCTGAATCGGGAGGCACTCACAACAGTCACTCGGGCCCTTGTGACCTCTAGGCTGGAATACTGCAATGTGCTCTACATGGGGCTGCCCTTGAAGAGCATCCGGCGTCTTCAGCTGGTACAGAACGCGGCCGCGCGAGCGATTGTGGGTGCACCGCGGTTCACCCACATTACACCTATCCTCCGCGAGCTGCGCTGGCTACCTGTCGATTTCCGGATGCGCTTCAAGGTGCTATTAGTCACCCATAAAGCCCTGCATGGTAGTGGATCTGGATACTTGAGAGACCGCCTTCTGCCAATTACCTCCCTGCGACCAATTAGATCACACAGATTGGGCCTCCTCCGTATTCCATCGGCCAGCCAGTGTCGGCTGGCAACCACAAGGAGGAGGGCCTTCTCAGTAGTAGCCCCGACCCTTTGGAACGAACTCCCCGTGGAGATTCGTACCCTCACCACCGTCCAGGCTTTCTGCACAGCCTTGAAGAACTGGCTAGCCCGTCAGGCCTGGGGATGAAGATAGTTGCCCCTCCCGAATGATGAATGCATGTTGCCTATTGTTTTTATTATATGTGTCTATGTTACTGTTTGCATTTCCCCTTCCCTGATTTTATGTGAGCCACCCTGAGTCCCCTCAGGGAAAAGGGCGGCCTACAAATTTCAATAAAATCATAAAAAATCAAATCATAAAAATCACTGTCCAAAGACACCTCCTTGGTCATGTGGCCAGCATGACTAAATACTGAAGGTACACAGAACACTGTTACCTTCCCACCAAAGGTGGTTCCTATTTTTTTACTTGCATTTTTACATGCTTTTGAACTGCTAGGTTGGCAGAAGTTGAGACAAGTAACAGGAGCTCCCTCCGTTATGCGGGACTAGGGATTCAAACCACCAAACTGCTGACAATTATGATTGACAAGCTCAGTGTCTTAGCCACTGAGCCACAGCATCCCTGACACATGTGCACGTGCGCACACACACACACAAACACATATATCCCAATATAATCAGTTTAAAAATGAGAATGCAGAAACAATCTGAGGGGGAAATCATGCAAGGTTCTTATACATCTCAGAAACAGAATAAAAGTCATTAGCTTCTATTCAAAGGGACTATATCAAAGGAAAGGCATTTCTTTATAGTTATACTGTGTGTCATTTCCCCCCATGCTTTTCTCTTCCAGAAAATATATTGATTCATATAGTTAATATATGCATATTCCCAAAGTATAACCCAGGTAGTCTAGATGGCTGAAATTAAGCAATTTTCAGTTGTCTAGTGTAGGAGCAGGAGAGAGTCACTCCTCTGGTTGGGCAGAATGAGATGCTGCCACAAGGACCAGATGCTGGGGAAGTTCTCAGGTACAGGAAAAGATGCCACTGAAATAAGACTAAACAGCCTATTTGGTTTTTGCTTGTTGATCAGGGAAGGATGCCATCTGGTTCATTACCTCTGACAACAAAACATCTTGAATGATGATACCTTAAGGAGATGATTCTCAACAGGCAAATGGGCAGATGTATGTATCCCATCTCCTCCTACAGCTGTTATTCCTTCTTTCTTGTCTGGAATAAGCAATTAGATGGCAAACATATTGCATGTTTCAGAATCCCCCCTCTTTTTTTGTTGAAGTATGTGTCAGTGTACATGTGTGTGAAAGTGAGAAAGGCAGATGTCTGCCAGCAACTTTTTATCAGTATAAAACTGGGATGTAAAAGAATTTCACTACAAAGCCTGAAATGTGGAAGAGAAATTGGATGATTTATTTTCAACAAACCCATGGCAAAATGAACTTAATTTAGCATCCTACTTTGGAATTGTTAGGGGAATTCAGGCTCTGAAAAAAGAATTTCAATTTGCAATGAACACTTAGGCCATTTAACAAAAAAATCTTTATAATAATTTGGCCATTCTGGACACTTAAATGTTCAATATGAATCAATTAGTTTCATAGATTTAATTGAAACAAGTGGGATTAGTTTTAATTCTACTTATTTCACATACTTTTTACAGTGCTACATTTTATGACCTATTTTATACCTATATTATTTGCTCAGTGTTGAATGTTATATGTTTATAATTTGAAGGTGCTTCTGACATGAATAAAGAAGAAAGAATATGACTCAAAGTGAAAAAATGAGAGGTAAAATTACTAAAACAGAAATGTTTTAGCCAAAGCAACCATTAAAAAGGCAGATAAATGAAGAACCACTTATACCAGCTCCCTTTAGAATCATGCTTCCATTACTTTGAAAGATTGGGATACATGGATTTGCAAATATGCACAGTTGCCTTAGTTTTCAGTCTTCCACAGAAGAATTGGTATGACATATAGAGGCAGTATCTGAGTACACTATTTAATTGGATAAAGAAATAGATTTACAACTGTAGTTTCATCCTGCTTATTCCTCCTTTCTTCACATACAGATATGTTCTTGTGCTGGTCAATTGTTATCAACCTATTTTCAACCAGGCACAGACTTCAAGAAAATAATTGCCCCAATTACTTTTTATGTGGAGGGCTGATTAAAAATATTGTCCAATGTTTGAACTGATCAGGTGGGTCAATATTTCTCATGCAGTTCAACAAGAACAGTCCAATGTGAGTATGAAAAAAACCCAGTTACTGAAATAATTATTGATACAATATTTTGACTAACCATGCATTAATTAATGCCTCACAATTATTACAGAAATTGGGTTTCCTCCACATTCTCATTCTCTGGCTGATGACTTCAATGGAGTGCAAATTACCTTGATGTATGATGTCAGAAGAAAATGGTGAGGAGAGTTCAAGTGAACATTTCCTAGATATCTATTTAAGCTTCTGTAACAGGCATTAAAAAGCCTGAAAGTTGTACTTTTTCTTCCCAATATCATCATCACCATTATTATTAGCAATATGCTGAGGAATCCTCTACAAATTCTTATCAGATGACTCCCAAAGAGCCATAAATCCTGAATAGAAATTTTTAACATTAAAACCGAATATGTTTGAAGGATACTGGGTTAGGGAAAGTAAAAGGATTCGGATCTGAAGATTCAGAGCTATGCTTTTTGCGATTTGTTCTGACTATTTCAGATGTTAGAAATCCTGGAGGAAACTAATTTCCCATTTTGATAGCTCAGATTAGGTAGGATACTTTTTAAGGTCAGAATATTAATTACCATAAATCCAAATTGCCTAATGCCTTCCTAATGTGAGGATAATGTAGCCTTATAAAATGTTATAATTCCCAAAGTTTAAAAAAAATCCAATTAGATACATGCTTCAATGCTTCTTCAAAGCTTTCCAATTTGAATATTAACACTCCTCTTTAAGCCTATTTATGTTAGAATAGCAGTGGAATTATTCTCCATAGGAAATAGTTGCACTCCATTCTTAAAAGTTTACAGCCTGAATGCAAAAGAATCTCAAAGGACATTAATTGTACTCCTCACCTGCTAAATGGATGCTGAAGGGGTTGTGTCTAATCTTGGACCAAATAGATTTTCTGAAGAGGAGAAAGTTCATTCATGGAGTTGCTGATAAAGTTGATAGTTTTCAAATATATAACATGCCTACCCATTATTTCATTATAAGCTCATTCAACTCATAATTAGTAACCAGATTGATATTCTGCTTGTTCACTTGCATCGTCTTCATTCATCAGATCAGTACAGTAACCTCCATAGTGATTGCCAATTCTTGATTATTATTATTCCTCCCTTACATTTGTCTCACTGATTCCTTGCCAATGATTATGTTCTAGTCCAGCCTTGCCAGTCTATTATGGAGTAGCTGAGGTGACATATGCTAATCTTATTTTCTCTTATAACTGCTCATTTTATTCTGTATTTTATCAATAAAGAATTCCACTCCTTCATAGGAGGGGAGCTGGAGTTCTGTATCACTGGAATACTCAGGTTCTACATCCACATGGAGAAGGGCCGAAAGGTGATGGAAACATGCAACAGTGGATGAATAGTTCTCCAGATCAGCAGGTTCTTGTCATCTAAGAAAGAATTATTATTCTTATTCATAATCTTTCTCCATATTCCACTAGGAGGTTTGATACCAGGATATTAAAAATCTAAAGCCCCAAAGAGCAGGAACATTGTGAATGTTAGCTGCCAATGTTATCAAAACATCAAAAATATTACTATTGAATCAAATTCTGCTTCAGGTGACTACATGTGCATATGCAAGATTGTGCTAATGCCTTCTTCTGAGTTTTTTAAAAAGAACTTTCAAGAGTGGTCTACAGCCTGGGATATATTCTACAGCCCTAGAACTGTCCAAGTCCTAACCAGATATAACCTTATTAGCAAAGATCTAAGTCATCAGTCATAGTCAGCTAGGAGCTGCCACTTGCTCAAACCACTATAATGGTTTGAGTTGAAAATAGTGTCCCAATTCTCTATTTTCAAAATTAGTAAATTTCATTGGCCATGTGTGTGGTGGGTAGATGTTGGACCATTATGATAAATAGCAGTACATGAAAAACCCAGTGCTATAAATACCAATTTTCACCAATTAGAACAATCAGATGATCCAAATACTTAAGCCAACTCTAGATGTTCTCACCTTTTCCTTTAGTTCACTTTCCCACTGAATTCAGATTTAATAGAAGCTGCATCTAGATCCCCCCCCCCTAATATCCTTTAGCCATAAACAAATTATATAGGGGAAAGTGATACTTTCAGAGGCAAAGTTCTTATGGGATGGACTACTACTTCCACAAAATATCTTCCTCCATAATACACAATCAGTGTATTCAGCCCATTGGCCTGACTGAAAGAATCTGCGTTAGTCCTATTGCAATAGGTGAAGTTTGTAGACCAATGACCTCAATCTTTCTTGCTCAAGATAGTTTTGAGATCAGTTTCTAGGCATTGCCATACCTGTGAGTGGACCTCACCTATAATTCCTTTCAGAAAACAGGTGTCTATATCAATCCCTGTAGCCTTTCATGGCAAAGCCAACATTGTTGATCCTTTAGTGTTTATTTAGTTCAAAATATGACTCCTTAATCATATTAGACTTAGTCACATTCGACTTAGAATATATATACGATAATCATTCTGAGAGGTTTATATTTATTGTTTTAGGAGATACTGATCAGCTTATGGGATGCATAAGAGATGCATTCATATTTTGGTCTATCATGCCCTCCCCAGGCCAAGATATGCTCTTATGGTGTAAAGTTGTAGAGAAGAATATAAAGTGGGGAGTTTTGCCAGTGGGGCAAAAAGAAAGGAATAGGAAACATCTGGCAGACTGACATGTGTTCATCAATAGGTCTAACCTCCCTCTTTGCCTCAAGAATAGTGTTGAATGTTATTGCCCTAACCAATATGATGTCAACAGCAGGTTAAATGAAAAACGGATTAGGGTCCTTGTTGAATCAATCTAAGAGAAAATGTCAGGGATATTAAACAAAATTTATATTTTGAGTTACTCATCCATTTAGATCATCTAGTTTAGTAAAATATATAGGAATTAGGTTTTATTATCAGATATATATGCATGTGTGTTTGTGTGCATATGTGTGCAAATAATAAAAGGCAGTAAATAATTAAGCAAAACACAACACAGAAGAAAATAATGCTAATAATTTAGCATTATTTATTTTATTTTATAGCAATAGATATAAATCTACAAACAGATTCACCATTCTAGAAAGAAAAAAAGCATAAAGGAGTGGGGGGGAACCAAGATGGACCTGGAAAAAGAAGAGGCACTTGGATTGGAAAAGGAAGGAAATAAAATAGAAAAAACTGTGTTGTGGTAAAATGAGGGGGGAAGATAATTGAAAAGAAAGGAAGAAAGAAAAGAAAAGCAAAAAAGGATAAAATTCACCAGGCAAGCAGCCATAATGTTGAGAAGTAGTCATAACTCCCCATCGTACAGTGCCCTTGTAACTTTGAATGGTTGCTGAATGAGTGGTCAAAACCTGGACTACCTATATAGTCCTAAGTATTCCTAACAGTACTGTGGAAATTTATTCTCCTCCATAGTTATCAATAATATATTTATTTTTGTATGGACAATGTTTCCAAATATGAGCTCTAAAGCTTTGAGAGAACCACCATGGAGCCTATGAATTGTTGCCAATTGGCCTGATACAGTAGAATCTGTATTGATAGATACAGGTAAGTGGTTAACATCTACTTGTTCTAAAAGAATTATTTTACATTCTTAGTGGCACTTTACATATAATATGGAGGACTTGGAACAAGACTTGGCCATACTAGCTCTACCCTGTCATTCCATCCACACTGCTCCTTGATAGTTATAGTTTGAGTGGGAAGTAAAGAAAAGAATATGTAGTATTACATGGGGATAGCCCACAACAAATACTCTGGTGTCCTCTAGTCTCTAGTTCTCATCAGCTGCAACAAGATCTCTAATGGCAAAGACTTATGGGACTGGTAGCACCTTCTGAAATTATCAGGTTGCCTACTTCTGGCATATGCAAATCTTTGCAACATATGTGGTCATTCTTATGCACAAATGATGCTTTCATGTGAGATGGGACAAAAAGAAGTCTGACATTTAGAAGGAGATTTAAGATTGCAGAAGTCGTAAGTATTTATGTTAGTGATACAAAGATACAGTGTGTCATAATGATGGGTTGCTTCTTAGCATAATGTAGTCAGAAGCAGTTCATCATTCTTTGATCTTTCCTTGTATATAATGTTAGCAAAACAATGTACATGCAACACTTAATTAGGAGGATAATCTCTTATTTTAATAAAGTATCATAGATAACTTCAAATTTTGCTCAGTTTGTTTGAAGAAATATGACAAAACTAAAAAGGATACAAAGACTTTCCTCACCAGACTTGAATTGCCCTTAAGCCTTTGTCAGTTATTTGTCATTTGTCATTTTGACTATGGTTAATTCAAAGAAAATGAATGACTGTAATATGAACTTTTGGTTCTGATATCTTTCATCTTACATTACAAATAAGTGAAAATAAAATGACTTTCAAGTTTTTGCCTGAACATTTCTTAAGCTTCCTTTAATTTTACCCATGAAAATCAAACAAATTTTGTATATCATCAAGAATCCATGCTGAAAGATGATTTTGCTATGTATCCATGTAAAAGCATTAGTTCTGGAAAATAGGATTCTAAGACTAAAAGATTAAGGAAGAAACTGAATCCTTGAATAAAACACTTTAATTGTTCCACTGGATTAGCACAAATGTGATTAAGATATGGAAAAATCCCTTGGCATGACATGCTGTAATTTGATACTTCCAGGAACAGCCAAAATTTTACTGAAACTAAAAGGGAAATGTATAAACCTATAATACATTCCTCTTCAACCACTATCAAGCTATAAGGGTACAGTAGCACCTCCAATTCACACCAGTGAAGACATAGATTCTCATGGACCACCTCATTTGGTGATCATTTAAAATTAGGACAACACTGAAAAAAGTTAACTTTACAACCAGTCTTCACACTTATAACTGCCTCAATATACCTGAGCATTTCATGTGATTGAAATTTTGGGCTGTTCACAAGTGGCATGCATTTTGTGACCATAGTGATATGGTTGTCATTTGTGCGTTTCACAACTGGCTTGCAACAAGAAGAGTTAATGGAGAAGGAACCAGTAAAATCTCAAGTCACAATCATATGACATCTCACTTAATCACTTGTAGTGATTTACTTAACTACTACAGGCAGAGGTGAATTTGTAATCCCATGATGGTCATGTATGTTTTGTTTAACAACCTAGAATTGCCAGTCCCAATTGTGGTTGTTAAGACTGCCTGTGTGTCAGCATTCCAAATATCATGTAGAATTAAATCAGAGTCCAAGGCAAAACTACACTTAAAGTTCCAATTTAATAAGTCAGATATGTTGGCAACGTTCTGTGGAATCCCAAATCTGAAAACTTCCTGGGATTCCATCCAGTTGAAAGTTCATGATATTATCCCCACACCCATAAATCCATCACATGGTCCAATCTTCTTCGGCCACGCTGGCATCTCCACCCAGCTGGTTCCGGTCAGGTGCAGAGTTGCGGAGACAAAAGATGACCTTGGCTTCTAGAAAAGAATGACAACAACACATTCCACCATTCTACTCCTTTCTATTCCCCCCCTCTCAACTACTACACTAATGAAACAGCATAATGAAATAATAGAAAGTGTGGCAGGCCAAAGATCCTAAATGGAACATAATTGCAGGCCTGACAGGTGGCCTCTCTTCAGAAGAAAAACATTTCCTGTAAAGGGAATAACTTAAAACTTAATATAACAAAATTAACCACCTCTTCCCACCCTCCAGAGGGACCCTTTGGCTTATCGGGAAACTTCTCATGAAATTGTTTTACTAACTTCTCCACTTTTAAGTTCCAGCTTTTCACCCAAGTGGCTTCAGCCAAAGACTAACCCTTCCCATGCACTAAGTACTGTAAACGACCCCTATTCAGCTTCGGAGTCTATGATCTTTTCCACCTCAGATTGTGTTTCCCCTTCTGTCACTATAGGAGGAGGGAAAGCTTGGGTGGATGGTCTTATACTAAACCCAATTACTGGCTTCAACAAGCTACAATGAAATTCTGGGTCAATTTTCCCTAGACTTCTGGGTAGACTGAGTTGAACTGTAACTGGGTTAACTGTCTTCACTATTGGGAATGGACCTAGAAATTTTGGACCAAATTTCTGGCTAGGCATTCTTAATTTTAGATATTTGGTAGACACAAAAACTTTGTCCCCCACACAGAAGGGGGTTTGGAGTGAGCGATGTTTATCAGCTTGCTTCTTATAGGCATCTGCTACATCTGTTAGAGCTTTCTTCATATTCTCCCATTTTTTCTTTAGCGTGTCCATCCATTCATTCAAAGACATGGAGGAGGGAGGTTCTCTAGGCAGCTCAGGCATGGGAACAAATTCCATGTCACTGGTAATCTGGAAAGGAGTAAATCCAGTGCTACTGTGGACCGCATTGTTGTACGCCACTTTGGCGAAGGGTAGCAAGTCCGACCAGTTGTCTTGCTGATAGTCCGCATAACACTGGATGTATTGTTCCACTACCACATTGGCACTCTCTGCTGCGCAGTTCATGCTTGGATGAACCTCTGGGCTCAGTTCTTGAGTGGACGCAATGGATCTCAGGATCTCTCTCCAGAACTTGGCTGTGAACTGGACTCGGCAGTCTGAAATGATCCTCTTGGGCAATCCGTACAGGCGATAAATGTGTTTCACAAACATTTTCACTAATTTCTTTGCAGATGGTAACCCTGAGCAAGCGATGAAGTGTGGAAACCAAATAAATAACTGTCCAGATTACTCTATTTCCATTGCTGTCTTGGAGTTCCATGATGAAGTCCATTGCGACCTCTTCCCATGGTCGGTTAGAGCTGGCCACTCATTGTAGTAGTCCAGGGGACTTCTCCAGCAGTGGTTTCATTGTTGCGCAAGTAACACAGCTTTTTATGTAATTTTCCACCTCTGATTCCATCTTTGGCCATCAAAGCTGATGCCTGGCGAGGTGGATGTTTTTAGGAATCCAAAGTGGCCTCCTACTTCCACCTCATGACTTCTTTGTAGAACTTTCAGCCTCAACCCCACGGGGACGTACAGTTCGGACTCCTTCCAGGATAATCCATTTTCCATCATTAGGATTTCCTGGTTATTGTTGAGCCACTGGTCTGTTGGGAGCGCCAATTTCATAGCTGTCATCAGCTTATCCTGGCTTTGGTTACTGTCGTACTGCAGTTTTCTCGACAAAACATCTCCCAACAAGTTTTTTGGTACTTGTTGGACCCCTGGGGTTTTTGTCTCTGCTGCAGGTGCTGCAGGTTCTGGGCTCTTGGGTTCAATCATCCCTGGCTGGCCCTTTTCCTCCACCGATGGTAGCAGCCCAAACACAATCATCAATTTCCTACCACCGTCTTCCCACTTTATCGTAGGCTTCCACTTGTCAAGCCATGCAAGCCCCAAGTTTTTCCAGCATCTCTGGAACCACAATGAATCTGAGAAGCTCATAGTGGTGACCCACTTGTGACCCATAACTTCAGTTATTAGCGTGGATGGGGCCCCTCTAATTAGTATTCCATCTACCTGCTCAACCCAAATGGGACAGGCTAGAGGTCTTGTGCATATGCCTAGTTGCTTGACAATCAACATGCTGATTAAGCATCGAGTGCAACCGGTGTCCAAAACTGCATCAACCTCCCCTTCCACCCCCGTCTCAGGTACTTGGAGGTTGACTTGGAAGGTGAAGGGGCGGATGGGTGCATTCACCATTGGGTCATCTTCAGCATTTTCCTCCTCTGAGGCCCCCCCATTGGGAAGGACTCTTCTTCACCTTAGGTTGGGAATCCTCTTCCAGAGGTTGTTTGCCCTTTTCCTCCCCTGAGGCCTCCCCATTTGTCACCTTAAGTTGGGGGTCCTCTTCCAGAGGTTGTTGGCCCTTTTCCTCCCCTGAGGCCTCCCCATTTGTCACCTTAAGTTGGGGGTCCTCTTCCAGCGGTTGTTGGCCCAGATGACTCTTCTGTGGTGGCATCTGGGGCCTTCCCTTTATCGCCGTGGTGGTTGGGGTGCATGTTTGTGGCATTGAGGATGGAGCTAAGCACTCTGATGCTCTGTGGCCAAGTTGACAGCAATGGTGGCATTTTATTGGCCCCCATGAGGAAAGGAACTTAGTTATATCTCTAAACTTAGGAACCGCCTCATCACATTGTTCCGCTATCCATCCTGTAGCTTTCCCCTTGGTAATCCCTTCTTCCATTGTTTTTTTTAATTTTTTTATTTTTATTACATAAACAACACATACACACAACAATGAAAAAAGAAAAAGAAAAAAGAAAAAAAAGAAAAAAAATCATCATCACATACAGCATGTCGTTTGGTTACAGGTGTTTTAACATTTATCATTCTTATACATTTATTATTTCATTTAATAGATCATAATATACAGTTTGGGTTGCTTTGTTTACCATCCCTTCCTCCTGTTATAACACCACCTTATTTTCCCTTTCTTCCATTGTTGATAACTCTTCTCTGTAGGAAGGTGGGGTAAGAACCTGTTGGGGCATTGCTGGTGCACATTGTCCCACCAGCCATCTTGCAGCCTTCCCCTCATTCATCCCTTCTTCCATTGACGAGAACTCTTCTCTGTAGGAAGGTGGGGTAAGAACCTGTTGGGGCATTGAAAGGGAGACTGGAACCAATGGGGAGGTCAGTCCCTCAGTTGGCCACTGCCCAGTTATCTGCCATGGTGCCATCTGCTGAGGGAGGGCAGGTGTCCACTGGCATCCCTTCCATCCATGACCTAGGGTTAAGACCCATCCTGGGGTTGCCTGATTCACAGGTTGCAGTTCAACTAATGATGGCTGGCTAGTGGGGGGGGGGGAGGTTATGTGCCAAGGCCACCTCTGCTGGCTTGGAGGAGTTATGGGCCAAAGACCCTTCTGCTGGCTTGGAGGATTTTCCCATGTTGATGGCCGAGGAGGTGCCCACTGGCATCTTTTCCATCCATACTCTGGGAAGAAAGCCCAATTTGGTGGTGCTTCATTCACAAGCTGCAGCCCAATTTCCAGTGGCTGGCAAGTGAAAGATGCTGGCCAAATCCATTCTTGCTGGCTGGGTTGAATTTCCCATTTTGATAGGGAATCTATCTTCAACTCAGTTGCAGGGTATTGGTTCATTTCATTTATCACTGTTTGGAAGGAGTCAAAATCTCCACCCCACTTTTTTTCCCAAGCCTTGGCTGGGTGGAAGGAGCGGGAGCATTCACTCATGGTTAGTTGCTCAAGTTGATCTGGGATTTCCATTCTCCCTCCGTGCTGTGAATTAGTTTTCCCAGTCTGCTCTGGCTGCATCTTCCCAGACGCTATTTATCTGAAATTTCCCTCTCCCACAAATTCCTTTGCTGCTTGGGAGAGATGTAGAGAAGCGTCTCATCTCAGCTTCTTATCTCAAAAAGCTTTCTCTTAATTGTTCGCTGATATTTTACGCTGATCCAGTCAGCATTTGGGAAATCAGCACACACACCCCTTCACCGGCCCCCTCTCCATGGTGCTGTTGATTTATTTTAAAAGGAGATTTGGGATAATGTCAGCATTCCAAATAACATGCAGAATTAAATCAGAGTCCAAGGCAAAACTACACTTAAAGTTCCAATTTAATAAGTCAGATATGTTGGCAATGTTCTGTGGAATGTCAAACCTGAAAACGTCCTGGGATTCCACCCAGTTGAAAGTTCATGATCTTATCCCCACACCCATAAATCCATCACATGGCCCAATCTTCTTTGGCCACACTGGCATCTCCACCCAGCTGGTTCCGGTCAGGTGCAGAGGTGCAGAGACAAAAGATGACCTTGGCTTCTAGTAAAGAATGACAACAACACATTCCACCATTCTACTCCTTTCTATTTCCCCCCTCCAACTACTACACTAATAAAACAGGATAATGAAATAATAGAAAGTGTGACAGGCCAAAGATCCTAAAAGGAACATAACTGCAGGCCTGACACTGCGCTTATAAACATTTTCTTGGAGATGTCTGACTATTAGAAGACAATAATCTCCCTTTGAGTCTCCCTTTGGTTCAGGGGAGACTTTGAAGTTCTTTCCTACAAGCAAAATCTAAATTGTCATTTCTTGATATGGATAACACAGTTTATTTATTTCTATTAATTTGTTTATAAAAAATACACAAAGGAAATAGAGATCATGGCAATCTCCAATCTGGTATTCATTATTGTAATATGCTAGTTGTCAGATCTACTGACATCTTTAGTTTTCTTTAACAAATTAGGGTTTGGAGTGGGAAGAGATTAAAAATGTATAAACAAATAATTTTGACTTCAGAGAAGACTTTATTAAAGCAATTATTTCCTTGATTGGTTACCTTAACCAACGGATTGATGATGCTATAAATATTAGATGCTGTCCTTTTAATATATCTTTTCAGATAGAGACAGTTTTTGTTTTATCAGCTCAAAAAATTGAATCTGAATGTGCATAATATGAACTACAATTAGAGCCCATTAATACCTGTCAACAAAGTTGACAAAAATGCCCTGAAAATCAGAAGCAATCCACTTTGGGTATAGTAAAAAGATTGATTTCCCAAGTCAAAATCACAAGATGAGTAATTATTATCCATATTTCTAGTTTTACTGTGACAGTTGGCAACTCCAATTATTTTGGCAAATACTAATCTGACAAGAGTATAGTGTTTGCCCAAATAACCTAAGACATTAAACTTTGGTTATCTGCACCAAGAAGTTTTATATTATATTATATTATATTATATTATATTGTATTGTATTGTATTGTATTGTATTGTATTGTATTGTATTGTATTGTATTATATTATATTATATTATATTATATTATATTATATTATATTATATTATA
The DNA here is from genome assembly GCF_009769535.1 of Thamnophis elegans. Lineage (NCBI taxonomy): Eukaryota > Metazoa > Chordata > Lepidosauria > Squamata > Natricidae > Thamnophis > Thamnophis elegans. The sequence continues at coordinate 37,118,585 of NC_045544.1, read as the reverse complement.
TTATATTATATTATATTATATTATATTATATTATATTATATTATATTATATTATATTAATTATATAATATATTTTATAAAAAGATTGATTAAGCAAATATTATTGATGTTTTGTGTTTTAGTTCAGGCTTTATTGCAGCTGGCTGAAATAAAGGAGACTTTAAAAAGGTCACAGCATGTTTGAGGACAGGCTGGAGTTGTCGACCAGCAGACAAGGCATAGGCCAAGATAAATAAACTATCAATCAGGCAATGACTCAAAGGACAAGCAAAATATGAAGTCTCAAGCATGGCAAAGCATGTGTCAACCGTGAAGTGAACCTGGTTGAGGCCATCATTATGGCTTCAGGGTTGCCACTAGATGGGAGGGGGGAGGAAAATAGATACCTGGGGTTTGTAGCCAAAACAGAAAGCTTTCCTGTGGGAACCAAGGATGTTTTGATAGGTGGTTGGAAGGAGTAGTAGTAGAGTAACCAAGCAACCAGCCAGCACCTCTATTGGACAATGGGACAGATGACTTGTGGAAAAGGGAGAAATTTCACTTTTAATTGGGTGAAAACTGAAGGAACTTTCAGAGTTGGTTTTCACCAGTTGTGCCAATAGGATGTATCCAATAAATTCTTTGAGGAATCTACCTGCCTTGGCGTTCTGCTGTCTATGGGTGCATTACTTGGAACACTGACAGCATGGAGATAGCTTTTGGTTCCTGTTGTTGCTGTTGCTGCCCAGCATTCAGTGCAGCAGGGCAGATGGTTGTCTTGTAAATCTTAGATTTAAGATGGGTTGGCATTTGTCTATCACTCTCATATATTATATGACACAGAGTCCCACACAGTCTAGTTCAGATGTATGATTGTATATGGCAAGAAAAACAAATCTTGTGAGTTTACCAGACGGATGACATAGGAACAAAGCTGTTACAGAATCTGGTAGTCCTGCTAGAAATACTTTGAAACCTCCTCCCAGAGGGGAGCAACAGAAACAGACCATAAAATGGGTGTGTGGGGTCTCTAACAATGCTTTGAGCTCTAAGCACATAGCACTTGTCATTTATGTAGCAGATACTTACTTATTTTGAACTGACGGATGTTATTAACTTCCAAGAGTATTCTCAACTACAGCAGAGTAAATCTAATCACTCAATCAATCAATTAATTAATACCATATTAACATACAGATCTTGTTGCTGCCCTAATGATATCATCAATCATGCATCAAAAACCAGAAGACTTATTACCCTTCACTCTGCTGTGGATGGCCTCAGCTCTCTTTCCTCCAAATCTCAAGTGGGTCAGTAGCAAAAGTTAGTTAGTTAGTTAGTTTATTAAACTTGTATGCCGCCCTATTCCCGGGGGGACTCAGGGGGGCTAACAAACCAAATAGGGAAGGGGGGCAATACAAAGAAAACAAACAAGACAAAACAAAATACAAAAAACAGATTTAAAAACTCATCAACAGCTGCAACAATTCAAGTGGGGCTGGGAACTCATCAGCCCCAGGCCTGCCGGAACAGCCAGGTCTTAACGGCTTTGCGGAAAGCCTGAAGGGTGGTGAGGGTCCGAATCTCCATGGGAGATCATTCCAGAGGGCCGGAGCAGCCACAGAGAAGGCCCTCCCCCGGGGAGTCGACAGTCGACATTGGCTAGCTGATGGAATCCAGAGGAGGCCTAATCTGTGGGATCTAATTGGTCATAGGGAGGTGATTGGCAGGAGGCGGTCTCTCAAGTACCCAGGTCCGATACCATGTAGGGCTTTAAAAGTAATGACTAGCACCTTGAAGCGCGTCCGGAGTCCAATAGGCAGCCAGTGCAGCTCACGGAGGATAGGTGTAACGGGGGTGTATCGGGGTGCACTCACAATCACTCGCGCAGCTGCATTCTGGACAAGCTGAAGTCTCCGAATGCTCTTCAAGGGCTGCCCCATGTAGAGCGCATTACAGTAGTCCAGTCTTGAGGTCACAAGGGCATGAGTGACTGTTCTGAGTGCCTCCCAGTTCAGGTAGGGACGCAATTGGTGCACCAGGTGGACCTGGGCAAATGTCCCCCTGGTCACAGCTGACAAATGGTGTTCTAAAGTCAGCTGTGGATCCAGGAGGACTCCCAAATTGCAAACCCTGTCTGAGGGGCGTATAATTTTGCCCCCCAGCCTGAGAATACAAGGCCAATTATTGGGAGGAAAAAACACAAGCCACTCGGTCTTGTCGGGATTGAGTGCAAGCTTGTTCACACCCATCCAGACCCTAACAGCTTCCAGGCACTGACACATCACGTCAAAAAGACTGTTGATGAAGCTTTGATGCAACTTTCATTTTCTGGTCCTTCTGAGGCTTTAGATGGAAGAATCAAGAATCCACAGTCTCAGAGGAGATGCAACTTCTATTTGTTGTTAGTTGTGAAGTCATCTCCAACTCCATGGACAACATTCCTCCAGGCCTTCCTGTCCCCTACCATCCTCTGGAGTCCATTTAAGCTCACACCTACTGCTTCAGTGACTCCATCCAGCCACCTCATTCTCTGTCGTCCCCTTCTTCTTTTGCCCTCAATCTTTCCCAACGTTAGGCTCTTCTCCAGTGAGTCCTTCCTTCTCTTTAGGTGGCAAAAGTATTGAAATTTCATCTTCAGGATCCGGCCTTCTAAAGAGCAGTCAGAGTTGATCTCTTCTAGGACTGACTGGTTTGATCGCCTTGTAATCCAAGGGACTCGCAGGAGTCTTCTCCAGCGCCACCATTCAAAGGCCTCAATTCTTTGGTGCTCAGCCTTTCTTATGGTTCAACTTTCACAGCCATATATTGCAACTGAGAAAACTATTACCTTGACTATACACACTTTTGTTGTCAGGGTGATGTCTCTGATTTTTAGCATGCAGTCTAGATTTGCCATAACTTTCCTCCCCAGGAGCAAGCGTCTTTTAATTTCTTGGCTGCAGTCTCCATCTGCCGTGATCTTGGAGCCCAGGAAAATAAAATCTGTCACTACCTCCATTTCTTCCCCATCTATTTGCCAGTTATTGAGAGGACAACTTCTATGGAAGGGGGTAAACAGAGTAAACAAGTGATTATTTTAATTGAAATTGCCAAAAAACAATTCAGTAGAAGAAGAAAAGCCGATTATTATGCATTGAGTCTGAGCTAAGAAGACTTAGGCATAATCAGCATTAGCTCCAAAGCTTCAAAGTGGGGAAATCTGGACTCATAACCTTTGAGACTTTGCTTGTAAACATATTTTCTAAACCTTAACAGCTAGCTTCCTGAAGGAATATTCACCTGAAAGGAGACTGTGTAACAATAAATCAATAAACAGCTCTTTTTAAACCTTTAGTCAGGAGCCAAAAGTTTGTAAAAATCATAGTACTTTGAATTTGGCAGATAGTATTTTATACTGAGGTACAATGGAAATAATGTGGTATGTTTGAGAGAAAAGTAGAAAGTGGTTTGATCTCCAGGAGCAGCCTGATGTGATTCAGGGTTCTGTTCTCCAAGCATCTTTGCAATTCTATGTCTATTGAAGTTGCCTGGTTGTTTCCACAAAATGCGAAAATTACTTTAAAAGAAGGAGGAGTACAATAGAAACTAAACAATGACAGAGACCATTACCAAAATGTATCAATTGTTGTGCATTTCCCCTTTCGTCCTTTCCGTTATTATCTTTTGTCACTTACCTAGAGCAAATCTCACTTTCAGAGTTTTTGTTAAAGCAGACATCCATCACTCTAATCTAAAAGATGAATTAAATGGAGTATGGTAAAAGTACTTTATTTTTTTGCAATGACAAATATAAGAATAGGGCCTCATTCATTGTTAAGACATAACTGCTATTCAGGCAGACTTTGGAAAAAGACATATATCATTGATAATCAACAAAATGCTGCCAGAACGGAAAAAGATCTTCAATTCCAGCCTTAATATTTTTGTTCACATTCAGCCAATGCTATTTAAAATATGTGATTGCATATTTAAAATATGTAATGTCATATCCAGGAACTGTACTGAGAAAAAAACCCAAGGCTAAATATATATAGTAAATAACAGGCTTCGTATCATGTTGTTTGCATTGCGTTTTAAAATTTCATAGGGCATATTGCAGATCGATCAATAGCAACTGAACAATACGGAAAGTAAGAATTGGCAAAATATAATTTCATCAACAAAGGAGATTACATGGTATATTGGGTTTTGGCAGATTGTCAGTTATTCCCTTTAGAAAGGGGTTCAGCAGGCAGCCTTGAAGAAAACAAGGTGGGTTGCCCTCCTAAGAGGTCCACCAGAGATCCATATACCTGATAACTATTATCCTGTCTCCAACCTCACTTCTCTAGGGAAGATATCTGAAATCATGGTTGGCAAGGCAGTTTTGTAACACATTAATCCATTTTCAGTCAGAGTTGAAGCTGGGGAAAGGAATGGAGGTGGCACTGGTATAGAAGTAGTATTCAGCAAGTTCTGACCAGTTCTGGAGAACAGGTAGTGGAAATTTTGAGTAGTTCAGAGAACCAGTAAATAACACTTCTGACTGGCTCTGCCCCCATCTATTCTCTGCTTCCCAAGTCCCAGCTGATCATGAGGGAATGGGGATTTTGCATTAACCATTCCCTGGAGTAGGGAGGGAATGGAGATTTTATAGTATCCTTCCACTCACACGCCCACCAAGCCATGCCCACCAAGCCACACCACACCACACCCACCAAGCCATGCCCAAAGAACCAGTAGTAAAAAAAAATTAATCCCACCATTGCACTGGTAGTTCTACACTATGATAAGCTTGTCAGGTCCTAGATGGAGTTAGAGAATTTCTTGTTGCCATGGAATCCTTCTGGACTGTATGTCAGAGTTGGAGTCCCTCTTTTGTAATGATATAGAGAATGGTCCATTATTGCATCTTTCTGGAATGCTGCAAAGTCTGACAAGCTGTTGATTTGATTCAGAGAAGAGAGTATTTGAGTCCTGAGGAAGAAGGAAGTGCAAAGAAGAACTTGAAAACAATTGCACCTTGTTTGTATTAGTATAAATTAAAGCAGACAAGAATATTGGCAGGCTCTCAAGATTTTGTTACAATACTCTAATTGCATTAAAGTACATTCCAAGTCTCCTTGACTACCTTAAAGGGTTGGCATATTGCTTTTCATTTACATGAAGCAGCTGGAGAAAGCTATTTGTGAGGTTTCATTCAATTTTAACACATTACCCTGGGAATAGTATGCTAAAGTAATGTCATTACATCACTGTCTTTTTATCATCTTTTGCCCACATTGTTGTCTGGCTCCAAAACCAAGAATGACATATGGTGATTCATCTAAGTGGAGTTCTTTATTGTTTCCACACCTGTAGGCAGAATCTTGCCAAACTAAGCAGTCTACAATCTGTATCAACCATTAACTCTGAGAACTATTATGGAGGGGCTGTCTTCACAGTGCAGTGCATGGATTTGGGCAGACTCAGGGAGACAGTGGATGGCAAGGAGGCCTGGTGTGCTGTCTATGGGATTGCCAAGATTTAGGTGTGACTTAGGGACTGAACAACAAGTGTTCACCAACTTTTAACCACACAAAATATCTGGACTGAGTTGTCTCTAATTCATCTGGAATGTAGCCCCCCACTTTATTAAACTAGCCTACTACATTCCATCACATCACAAGCCATTTTTTTAAGATTTATTTCTAAGGAAGAAACAGTTAGGAGCATTCAACAATATCAATTTCCTCCCTTTAAATACCAGGTTTTATATAGAACACTTGCTAATTTAGACACTTTTCTGCCTGAGCTGGAGTTGGGAAGAAAATTCAGAGAAAAACTTAGAAAACTTTAAAAAGCCAGATTGTAAAAGTGGCTGTCTAGAACTAAAGAATGAAAAAGTAGAAGTTAAGGTAATATCTGTAATCATAAAAACTTAAACTTTGGAAGATCACCATTAGACAGAACTTTTATTATACTCATTGATACCATATTTATCAAACAGCTTTAAGCTTTCATTGAGCAACAAGAACTTTTTATGCTGAAAAATTGGCATGCTAACCGTTGAGCATGGGTTGTGAACCGGTAGTAAAACCGGCAGCTACCCACCCCTGATCTGGATGTCCTGAAATATTTAAATTCCCAGACAAATAATATATTTAAATATATTTAAATCAATTACAAATTCTTATAAATCATTAAGAGGAAAATATTTAAGCTACTTTCTGATTCAACAACTTTGATTTCCATTACACTGATAAAGCATTTTTGGAATTATTCTGGCAAAGACATTAGGAAGCACACAAAGTTATATGCTATTATAAAATGAGCCTCCCCCCCTTAGGAGAATGAAAGTTAATTCTAAGGTGTAAATAAATACCTAATTAACAGTTGAGTAAAATGGTAAGAGGATCAAAACCCATTTGGAAGAAAACATTGCAAGTGATCACAGAAGCTACTAATGTAAAATTGCCTCTGGAAAGACATCATTTCTTACCTCCTCATACAATAGTTCTTTTTTATTCTTTGATAAAAGATAAAAGGAATGAAGTTTAAGGAAGTATATTTGCAAGCGCTGATGTAAAGGTTTTAGGTAGTGTAGCACTGTGGAAAGACATCCTTAATATTTACCGCAATGTTCATATTTTTGTAATGAATGCCCATAATTTCATACAACAAACATGCATGAAATTAAAATTCCAATTTGTTTTCTCAGAGGTCTGAATTTTGCAAATGCCAACACTGCACTGCACTGACTACTTCAAAAAGAAAAGGGGGAAAAGTTATACAGATTGATTTTATTCTGATGCTTTGCTTTGCTTTGCTTTGCTTTGCTTTGCTTTGCTTTGCTTTGCTTTGCTTTGCTTTGCTCTGCTCTGCTCTGCTCTGCTCTATTCTGCTCTGCTTTGCTTTGCTTTGCTAACCAAAGCAATTTGATGCAGATCATCAATGTAAATCTCTAAATAGAAGGGTCAATATGATTTGGAAAGTCAGGTTGATTCAGAAAAAAAAATGTGTACTTTATATGCAAAGGTCCATAAGATCTTTTTGGGAAGGCAACTGAATTGATTTGACAATACCTTCTCAACTGATCTGGAAACGTGACTTAGTTTGGAGAATTTGAATTGCACTGAAATCTAATCTCCAAACTAAATATCTGTATAATGTACAAATTCCTCTTTCTATATTTATATCAAATACCATGGTGGAGAGGTAAGGAAAGGGCCACATTATTTTCAGTAAAGGAGAAATCTACCCTCAGGTTGTTCTATTTTCTCATCAGATCATGATTGATTGCCCCACTGTTTTGGGAAGGATGCAGAGGTAGTAATCAGCTGGTTCTCTCCAGTTCAGGAGAACCAGTAGCGGTGGCTGTGGGAGGCTCCGCCCACTCACCCAAACATAATATGCGACATTTCACATTTGCACATGCTCACTTTTGTGAACCGGTAGGAAAGGTAAGTGGATCCCACCGCTGGAAGGAAGAACTGGGGATAGTCAGATATCTTCCATTTTACCATTCATCTTGATGCGTTATTGTCCATACCTAACAATGTAATCACTAAAATGACAAAATAACATTAAAATGACAAAACATGCATTGTAGCATCATGAGGCAAAGCTTTGCCTCATACCTGTATTATTATGTTGCATACAATTATGTAAGGGCAGAATTCCTATCACAATTTAAAGGGAGAAAACAAAGTTCTTTAGATTTTATTTTGCTTTGGCTTTTTCTCCAAAGTTAAAAAAGAACAATGGACAAAGGAGGCAGTGACAATTTTCCATAAGTAAGGAGATAGCTATTGTTTTTGTAACAATTAACACTAGTCCAATAATACCAAGAGTCTTAAAGGAACTGGTTGCTGTTATCTCAAAGCTCTTTTCTGTGATACTTTATCTTCCAAAATACAATAAAAGAAATCAGGGCTAAATACAAACCACTCAGCTTGATGTTGATACCAGGCAAAACTTTGGGAAATATTTTTCCAATTATAAAACAGCTGATTTGTGAACATTTAGAAAAGAATGCACTGTTTGGCACAGATCACATGGCTGTTCAAGAATGAATCGTGTCAAACCAATTTGATCTCCTTCTGGCAGAATAATCACTTTAGTAGGTCACAAGAATATGGTAAACACAGTATATCTTGATTTCTGATAAACACTTGCCAGAATTTCTCAGGAGATTCAAAAGGTAGACTAAATTGTGCTACCGTTAGATGGAAACAGGGCTGATTAAACACTTGTTTCTCAGTGGGTAAAATTCTCTAAAGACTGATGGTGTTTTGGCCTTTTATATCAGTTTCAATGAGAGAACATTTGCTATATCTTGAAGTCACCTAATGTGGCCCTGTACTACCAGTTCAGAAATTTGCAGAACTTCAACCATGTTGGTTTATTCATATCATCTTATATTCACATACAAAGTTATTTCATATCTGGCCATCCATCTCTCTCTCTCTCTCTCTCTCTCTCTGTGTCTCCCTCTCTCCCTCCCTCACGCCCTCCCTCCCTCTCCCCATCCATCCATCCATCCATTCATCCATCTCTGTTATGACTCAGCAGATGTCTTCTGTGAGTCTTTTCAGGATGGAAGATTAATGATGCAGCTGGGGCTCGTTAGTGGGGTTCTGAAGATAAAAGGACGGATGGTGCCACGCCCTGGTGGCAGGAGTCAACGTTCCTTCGTTCGTTCAACATTCATTGATCATCGGTCATGGTTTATTTGAGAGCACTTGGAGAAGTGATTTGCTTTCTGTAACTCTGATTCAAGGAGGCACTTGGAGAAGTGCATTGATTTGTAAGAGTTTTTGTTTTGTATTCTGTTATCTTCTTGAAAGAGACTTTATTTCTGTTTATTTTTGGGCTCACAGCCAGTCTGAGCCAAGAACTGATAAAGAGAGTTCCTTTTAAGTTTGTTTGCCTGTTGTCTGTTAACGAGCAGAGAAGGGGGGACAGAACAGTTTGACTCCTGACCGACAAGCTTCCATTTCATTAATTATGGAACAATTAATGGCTGAAAATAGGCTAATGGCACAACAAATCGCGATGTTGTTGGACCAAATAAAACAGTTGCAGAGAGCTGCAAAAAAAACCCAGCCAAGGAGAAAGTGCCCAATAGCCATGCTGAATAAATTTGACGGCAACCAGGACATGTTTGCAGCATTCTTGGGACAATGCCAGATGTTTATTAGCCTGAGAGCGGAGGACTTTCCCACTGACCAGACGATGGTGGGATTCATTATCAGTTTGCTCTCAGGCACAGCTGCCCATTGGGCTACCCCCTTGTTAACTCAGCCGAGCCCTTTGTTGGATGACTTCCAGGGCTTTTGTCAGTACTTCAAACGGATGTTTGAAGATCCTATCAAGGGGGAAACATCATCTAGAAGTCTGAAGTCATTGCAGCAGGGGAGTGGTTCATTTCAGGACTATGTTAGTGAATTCAGGCTGCGTAGCCAGGATTCCACATGGAATGAACCAGCTTTAATGGACACATTCCAGGATGGATTGTCTGAGGCCTTGCAGGATGAACTGGTGAGGGTGGACAGGCCACCGACGTTCGATGCATTGGTCCACCTGTGCTTCCGGATAGACGCCCAGCTGCAGAGGCGAAGGCCTCGCCATGTATTCCAGGAGACCACCAGCATGCCAGTTCAGCAAGGGACTGCAGTGGGCTGGGAGGAGCCCATGGAGTTGGGTGCTGTCAGAGTGTCATGGACAGAGATGGACAGACAATGTGCTGAGGGACTGTGCTTCTACTATGGGGATCTTGGTCACTTGGCAGGGAGTTGCCCCAGGAAGAACAGAAGGGTTGCGCGGACTGCAGCCGTCCCTCAGCAACGCACTATCATGTTGGACAACCAGCACGTTTGTGCTGCCGTGATACACCATTCGCACAAGGTAGCGTGTGTTCAGGGGGGTGGAGTCCCAGGGCGGATGCCCTGCCGAGTAAAGTAGAGAACTCTGACCCTGCAAACTTGCTTCCACCTCGGACTATTCTACCCATTGCATCCTGCACTGCCGTTTGTCATCCCGTGAGCAAGCAGTCTCTGATGCGGGATGCGCAGCGGGGTGATGACTGGGTGGAGTGATGAAAGGCGGGTGCTCTCACAAGTTCATTGCGCTTCTGCATCAAGACATTGGGGGTTTTTTCGGACGTTGCGCCTGGCCTCCCGTCAATTTTGGTGGCCCCTCTGAAGAATGACGTTCGGAGGTGCATGGAGTCATGTGCCCAGTGTCAATGGGCCAGGTCTGCAAGGAGAACTATGCCAAGTTTCCAGCCATTGTCGACTCCGGTCGCTGCAGCACTGGACTTTGTTTCTAGGTTCCCAGCGGGGTACCAGTGTCTTGGACCGTGTTCCATGGAGGCCGTCACCAACCCTTCTAGGCCGCACCCCGATCATCAAAACCGGGGAAAGGGCTCTGCGGGAGAGGATTGCGTGGTGGCTCGGCAGAAGTCGGTGGAGCTGCCGCCAGACTCCGATGGCGAGGGGTCATGTGGGTTGGCCTTGGAGGAGGTGGAGGGTCCTGGACAGGGTGTTAAGGCTCAGCTGAAGCTGGTAGAGCTCCCGTCAACCTCATCGGTTGTGGTTTATTTGAGAGCATTTGGAGAAGTGATTTGCTTTCTGTAACCCTGATTCAAGGAGGCACTTGGAGAACTGCATTGCTTTGTAAGAGTTTTTGATGAGAGCTAAATAGCTTGAAATAGATCTATACTAGTCTCCCTTTATTTATTTATCAGCACAAATTCAACACACACACACACACACACACACACACACATACATACATACACACACACACATATACTGAAGCATAGAAGTTGATATTGATGTATACGATTAGTGCTCTGTTTGATCTGGAAATGTTATACTTAATGTTTTATTCTGAAAATATTTATGATGCATTAAATCTATTTCTGCGAGCCTGTGGTGGTATGTAGAGGACTACTCTTTCCAGCTTTTATCTAACCTATGATAAACTAGACTGGACTAATTTATATTAGAAAAGTAGAGAGGAATATATCACTTAGAGACTTCAACTCTTCTATTTCCTGAATCAGAAATTGCCAGCAATGGTTTCCATTCTGGAAAAAAATAAACTAAAATATAATCAACTATCCTGTAGATCACCCTGCCTATTGGGCCAAGCCTGTCTTCAGGCACAAAGGAAAAGTGTTCCAGTATTAAATAGCATATTTCATCACATCTTTATGGTTCCCAGGCTTGAGAGTTGGCTGTTATATCTTTTAATATGGTACAAATGAATAAGTTATTTTTGTCAGCTGAGCCACTATGATTATTGCATTGTGTTCTTCAAGATTAAAACTAAAAAAGGGCAGGGAAGGCAAACAAAATAACCCCAAATTACCAAGATTCTGATATAATTATAAATTATATAAAATGGAACAGTAAAGTTTATTAGTAATTGTGGCTGGATCCCAGCTGAGAAGCATCCACTTTATCTTACTTTGCCACATAAGGCTTCATTTAAATATCTATGCATAATTTGACAACTGAAAGGTTTCAGCCAGCTGTTTGCAAAGAGACATATTTTTCCCCCTGCGACTTCAAGAATCCAGATAGATTATCTTCACAGGAGTTGGAGAGAAGCTAGAGAAGATGTTAATTTTTTTCCTCTTCTCCTGATAACTGTTATAATTATCTCAGAACCTGCCATTTAAGCCTTCACTTCTCACATCCTGAGACACAATTCTTTAAGTATCATTGAGCCACCAGAGAGATGCGTTATTATGGGTTGCTTAGCCTCCTAATCATCATGAAATTAGAAGAAGCATCTTTAAGTTGTTCTAATATACAACTTGGAATAAAGAGGGAACAACAACATGGATTTTTTAAATTATTAATGCTGAATATGCATACAAGATTTCCTTCAAATATTGAAGAGCAATAAAAAGTGATTGTCATTCTGATATCTTCTGGTTTGATGAGGCTAAGGCAGTGAACTTGGGATTTCTACCAATTTTGTTTAGAGAAATAATATTGCTTTATTATATTGTATACTGTATATAGCCTATGAAAATCTATTCACTGGACAATAAAGTGATATTATTACAATAGAAAATGCAGTGCCTTTTATTGACCTCTATGAGTTCGTATGGTGCTATGAATTCATTCTCTTTATTTTTGACTTATTTAGGAAAAAGAAACAAACAAAACAAACATGAAAGAAGATAGAGGAGGAATACAGGAGACTGGAAATAGAACTACAAAGAAACCCACAAAATATTGATGGACCTAGAAAGACATAAATAAAATTTAATGGAAAACGAAGAAGTAGCAAATAAAGTAAAAGCCATAAGACAAAGGGTTTTTTTGAAAACGCAAACAAACCAGGACGATGGTTGGCATTTAAGATGAAAAAAGAGAAAGAAAAAAAATCATAAATCAATTATTAGACCAAGAAGGGAATATTTGTTATTAAAAGAAGAAAAGGAAAAAATAGTAGAAAAATATTATAAGGAACTATACCAGCAAGACACAGTGGCAGAGGAAAAGATAAAACAGTATCTAGAGAAGGCGGAAATACCTAAGATTCCAAAAAAAATTAAAAAGGCACTAGAAGAGAGAATAACAATGATGTAAGTAACAGAAGCAATAAAAAGACAATAAAAGGGAAAGCACCAGATCCAGATGGACTATAAAACATTACAAGATGTGCTAAGTAACATCATGCTAGAAGTATTCTATGAGCTGTTACTGAAAGCAAAAATACCGGATTCTTGGTCGGAAGTCTATATAACTCTTATCCCAAAAGAAGAAACAGACTTGCAGCAAATAAAGAACTATAAACCAATCTCTTTATTAAACGTGGATTATAAAATCTTTGCATTGATAATGGCGGAAAGACTTAAAAGACTGTTAAGTGAATTTATACAGTCAGATCAAAATGGATTTTTACCCAAGAGACAAATTAGAGATAATATGAGAATTATATTGAATGCATTAGAATATTACGAAGTACACCCTGGAAAACAAATGGCATTGTTATTTTTGGATGCACAGAAAGCTTTTGATAATATTAATTGGCAATTCATGATAATGCAACTGTAAATGATGGACTTTGGGAAGGGATTTATAAATATGGTTAAAACTATTTACAAAGAACAACAGGCTAAAGTGATGGTAAATGGAGATGATGCAGGAGGGGTTGCACAGATAAACCCACCAGTGGCTGGCCAGGTTAGGTGGTCTTAATAGAATGGACCTTATAAATTCATATTAGTTTGGCTTTTCATTCTAGTGCCCTGGAGTCCCAAAGTTGACTTTTAGCTGGAGTGAACTTTTCTCTCCAACTTCCTCATAAGTATTAAAAATAGGGCTGAACTGTGTGGCAAGACCCTGTAAAGGAGGGGCACAGGAAGCCAGACGTGGGGGAGAGATAGAACAGAGGTAAAAAAAAACTGCTGACAGCTTAAGACATTATAGGAACTGCTCTTTCTTGTAGTTTTCCTATGTACTTTGCTGTGACATTCCAAATGAACTTCTGTTTTTCGAAATGTCATGCTTGTCTCGTGTATGGAAACGCCTTGAGAATGCACAGTGTGGAACACGGCATAAAAATAGCAACCTGGGCAGAGCTCAGGCAGTTCAGATTTTGGTGTGTGAACACGCTGAACTCGATGCATCCAATAAACCTGTTTCTCTTCCTTCGTGGTATCAAGTCCTGGTCTTTCGTAAGTAGATTACAAACCTCAAATCTGCTGCTACAGAGATAGGACAGAAAAAGTGCCGATTAGAAAAGCGACCAGACAAGGATGCCAGCTATCTCAACTATTATTCATATTGACACTAGAAGTTTTGAACAGAAAGATAAGACAAGATAAACATATAAAATGAATGAATGTTAAAAAGGAAGAATATAAATTGCAAGCTTTTACAGATGACTTGGTATTTATTATTGAAGATCCAATAGAAACAGGTCTAAAATTACTAGAACAAATAGAAGAGTATGGAGGAGTGGCAGGATTAAAAATAAATAAAGATAAAATAAAAATTTTAGTGAAAAAATATAACAGAAAAACAGAAAAAAGAAATAATGGAGAAATTAGATATTCAAATTGTAAAAAAAGTGAAATATTTGGGAATACAGTTGACCTTGAGATGTGTAACTATTAAGGAAGATAATTATTATAAACTAAGAAATCAAATTGAAATGGATATAGAGAAATGGAAAAACTTACAGCTATCGCTAATGGGTAGAATAGCGGTAATTAAGATGAATATATTACCAAGAATATTATTTTTATTTCAAACAATACCGATAAAACTGAAAAAAATACTTTGAAAAACTAAATAAAATAATAGGAAAATATATTTGGCAGGAAAAAGTGAGAATTAATATAAGAATGCTGCAAGATTCTAGGATTAGAGGTGGATTTGGTATACCAAACTGGGAATTATACTATCAAGCAGTAGCTCTAATGTGGATAAAAGAATGTATGTTACTAAGAAATGCAAGGTTACTATCCTTGGAGGGACACAATATGCAACTGGGTTGGCACACATTTTTGTGATATGGGAAAAATAGAATACATGGCTATTTTCAGAGACACTATGTAAGAAATGGTTTATTCACAGTATGGGAAAAAGTAAAAGAAAAACACTATATGGAAGTACCAACGTGCCTTTCAGTGATAGAGGCTTTGGCACATCCAAATACTAGTAGTATGAAAAAGGTTATTAGGTACAAAGATATATTAACAGTGCAGCGAGAACTAAAACAGAAGAAAGAATTAGAAGAACAAAGATTGATATAGGATGGTTTAAACAAATGCAAATACAAACAAGGTATAAGAAAGATGTTAAAAAGTCTGGTTTTAATATGGAAAACTTAGAATTAGATAGGATACTCAAGGGAACAGGTGAAAAATGATTAAAAAAACTGTACAGTTATCTACTTAAAATATACTTAGAAGAAGAGGTCAAAGAAACAATGATAAAATGGGCAAAAAACTTTGGATATACAATAGAACTAGAAAAATGGCAACAACTATGGGAAAAGAATTATAATATGACAATGGTGACAGCATATAAAGAGAATGTATATAAAATGTTATATAGCTGGCACATGATATCTGAAAGATTAGCAAAAATGTTTAAAGATAAATCAGCTAAATGTTGGAAATGTCACCAATAGCCAGGAATGTATTGTCATATGTGGTGGATGTGTAGGGATGCAAAAAGCTATTGGGTTAAAATACAAACATGGTTAGAGAAAATGATACATTGACCCATAGAGTTTAAGCCAGAGATATTTTAATTGGGTATTCTACCAGAGAAATACAATAAAAAGATTCATATTTGATTGTACAAATAATAACAGCAGCCAGAATTGTATTTGCACAAAACTGGAAAGCAGACAAAATCCCATCGGAATGGAAAGTAATAAAGAAGATATTAGATTGTGCAGAAATGAACAGGTTGACATTGAGAATAAAGGACAAAGAGGAATCAGTGTACTACAGAACATGGGGGCGATTTTACAAGTGGTTTGAAAAAAGATATAAATAGAAAGAAAAAGGAACAAAACTTGAAATAAGTATCTCAACGACACATGGTTAATATAGGAGGAGGGGAAATAAGAAAATATTAAAATGTAAATATATAGGTGGAAAAATGATATGAATTGACATATGTTAAATAACAATTATAAGAATGTATATCTAAGAATGAAAAAAAATTCTTTCAAATATTGAAGAGCAATAAAAAGTGATTGTCATTCTAATATCTTCTGGTTTGATGAGGCTAAGGCAGTGAACATGGGATTTCTACCAATTTTGTTTAGGAAAACAATATTGTTTTATTATGTTGTATACTGAATATAACATTTGGAAGTCTATTCACAGGACAATAAAGTGATATTATTACAATAGAAAATGCAGTGCCTTTTAATGATCTCTATGAGTTCCTATGCTGCTATGAATTCATTGTCTCTAATATTAAGACTAAGAAATGTGCCATAGACATCATATTGGGTCATTTTAGTTAAAAAAAGCTATAGGATAGTTGGTTGATCAGAAATATTACTGTATATACTCGAGTATAAGCCTAGTTTTTCAGCCCACTTTTTGGGCTGAAAAAAGCCGCCTCGGCTTATACTCGAGTCAGTGAAAAATTTGCCCGAAATGGAGGAGAAAAAGGGGCGGGGCCATGCCGCTGGGTGACACTCGTGAATGGCCCAGTGCCCCTGTGAGTTTCCCCTCCCTCTGTGTCAGTTTGCCGCGCAGCGCGCACCGCACCATCCCCCCTCCTCACGTTCTAATGTAATGCAGGGCTGTCTTACGATTCCCCTTCCTCCCCCTCCTGCCGCTCTGCAACGATGTCCCACCTCCTCCTTGTTATGGCAAGCAGCCACATAGCGATGTCCCACCTCCTCTGGTACAGTGATCCAATGATAGGAATCACTGTGCCGTGTGTCATAGGAGGCGGGACATCGCTCCCGCGGCTGCACGGGACATCATCATCACAGCGGGACATCAGCATCATGAGGTGAGTGAAGTATTTCATTGAATACACCGCTAGTTTACTATTTTTCTTTGAAATAAATATTCAAAAACATTATTGGTATCTATTTTTATTTTTGAAATTTACCGGTAGCTGCTGCATTTCCCACCCTAGGCTTATACTCGAGTCAATAACTTTTCCAGTTTTTTGGTGGTAAAATTAGGTGCCTCGGCTTATATTCGGGTCGGCCTATACTCGAGTATATACGGTATGTAGTTCTTCCTTTGGAACTTCAGAAAAGCAGGTATACATATCTATGCATAATGTTACATGTAATAAAAATCATCATAATAAATTGTTTCCCATTGTAAATCCTGCATTTATTTCATTTCACTTTCTCCTTTCTTCCCTGTACTAGACTGCTTTAGTATTTAAACTCTGGTGGTGCAGTGGTTAGAGTACAATATTGCAGGCTACTTCTGCTGCCTGCCCGCTGCCTGCAATTTGGCAGTTCAAATCTCACCAGGCTCAAGGTTGACTCAGCCTTCCATCCTTCCAAGGTGGGTAAAATGAGGACCCAAATTGTTGCGGACAGTATGCTAACTCTGTAACCCGCTTAGAGAGGGCTGTAAAGCACCGTGAAGTGGTATATAATGAAGTGCTATTGCTATTTCTAATTGCAACATAAGTTCTTGTTACGAATTTTTGGATTTCCCCATTTCATTGCTTATTATGAAGCATTTTCTGGTTTAATTCATGTGTTATTATTTCCTGTTTCTCATAGCCCATTTTTGATCGATCTATTTTAAAAGTATTTCCAGAGACTGTTTGTGGAAAGCTCATCTGTAATTTCTGACCCTCATCTATATTTATCATTCATATTCAGTGCTGATGCTCATGAGTCACTTCATTTTTCTCAACCAAACATTTCATTCTTCACAGTTTTATCTATCCAATTTATCAACACATGTATTTTCTTGCCATTCAAGCTGATCTTCCTAGAGTCAAATGTTGTTTTTCTAGTTTGAGGATAACTAGTTTGCCACTTTGATTTTAAAAAATTACTGTTTGTCAAATTTAATCACAGTCCTGTCATTTGATTGAGTGCCCAAGCTTCTTTTTTATTGTTTTACTTCACCGATCTTGCCTCCATATTCAGTTAAGGCATCACGCTAAGAAGAATATTTGACAGGTTGATTCAAGTGCTGATCATTAACCATATTGATTATTTTTATGTCAGCTTACAAATGCCCTGAGATATTTCTTTTAAGGCTTATATTCATATCTTACTGTATCGCTCCTTCATTTGGTCTAATGCAATTGATTTTACATCCTATTCCTGGTGACAAAAACAGAATAAGGTGTGGGGCCTGAAAATGGATGTATTTTAGATAGCATCTGGAAAAAGTGAACAGGGAAATGGAAGAAGTAAGTTCCGCAGATGCTGGGATGCCAAAAGCTTGAGCATAAAAATGTCCCATGGCTGGAACACTTTTCTCCATGAGTAAAAAGATTGAGACAGCAGAAAGACAAAAGTAAATGATGTCAATTTCACCTCCTCAGCAGTCTTTCCACTGATATGACTGATAGTCCAAGGCAATTGTTCTGGGTATGTTATAGAATATAGTGAAAAAATAGTAACAATGACCTTTTCTAACAGGCATTGAGAGGGAACTCATTATCTAGGCCAATGGGAAACCTGGCCATAGAAATACTGAAATCAAAGCTTTTGAGTAGATACTTTAAAGTACAAAAGGGTTTTGTAGGATTAACCCAAGGCCCACGACAGCCTTCTCTAGATTGGATGTACTCCTGATATACTCCTGACTTAAACAAAAATTTCTCAGTACAATCATTTCAAGGAATTCTAGTGAGTCTTGAAATCTGTTTCTGTTTTCTTCTTATCCCATTCAGTTTTTTGTCATCTGTAAATGTGATGAGGCTTTCCTCAATTACTATTCAATTCAATAACAAAAATGTTAATGAGCATCAAGTCTGAACCTCTGTTACCACCTTTCCATTTGACAGGGAATCTGTGATGGATGTTCTTTGAGTAGTTTTCAAGATAATGTGTGCCTTTCTCCATCATCTGTTACTTCACACATCATCTGGGATAAAATAAAATATTTAACTCGACCGAAGCCCTAGTGGAAGCCTGGGATAGGGTGGCCACTGGGGCTTTGGATCGTGTTGTGTCTTTGCGGCCTCTGACCCAGTGTCGATCCCTGGTAGCTCCCTGGTTTACCGAGGAGCTCCGGGAGATGAAACACCAGAAAAGACGCCGAGAGAGTGGTTGGAGAGCCAGCCGGTCCGAATCTGATCGAACACTAGTAAGAATTCATATTAAATCCTAATTAGTGGCGATAAAAGCGGCAAAACGGCAACATTTTTCCGCTCTTATCGCATCCTCAGATAACTGTCCAGCCACCCTGTTTAGGGTGACCTGGTCCTTACTTAACCAAGGAGCTGTGGAAGATCATTTGCAGGGTAGGGCTGAAGAATTTGTTCAGTATCTGCAGGATAAAATCGCTCAGATCCGGACAGGCTTGGACTCTGACTGGGTAGATTCGGGCGAGTCGATGGGGATGAATCTTGTGGAGACTATCTGGGATGAGTTTGATCCTGTGACCCCTGAGGGCATGGACAGGATTATGGGGAGACTCAGTGCTGCCACTTGTGTGCTGGACCTATGTTCCTCTTGGTTAGTCTCGGCTTCCCGGAAGGTGACTCGAGGCTGGCTCCTGGTGATTACCAATGCTTCGTTGAGAGAGGGGTTCTTTCCCACCGCCTTGAAGGAGGCGGTGGTGAGGCCCTTCCTTAAGAAACCTTCCCTGGACCCAGCTTCTTTAGCCAACTATCATCCGGTCTCCAACCTTTGCTTTGTAGCGAAGGTTGTTGAGAATGCGGTAGCATGTCAGCTTCCCCAGTTCCTGGACAAAGCTGTCTACCTGGATCCGTTTCAGTTGGGTTTTAGGCCCGGATACAGTACGGAGATGGCATTGGTCGCATTGGTCGATGAGCTCTGGTGGGCCCGGGACAGGGGCTGTTCTTCTATCCTGGTCCTATTAGACCTCTCAGCGGCTTTTGATACCATCGACCATGGTATCCTACTGCGATGACTCGAGGGGTTGGGAGTGGGGGGCACTGTTTTACGGTGGTTCTCCTCCTACCTGTCAGATCGGTTGCAGTTTGTGTTAATTGGAGGGCAGGGATCGACCCCGAGGCACGGCACTTGTGGGCTGCCCCAGGGGTCGGTTCTCTCACCCTTCCTGTTCAATATATATATGAAACCACTGGGTGAGATCATCCGTGGTTTTGGGGTATGGTATCATCAATATGCTGATGATACCCAACTTTTTCATCTCTACCCCAAACCACCCAAACGATGCCCTTGATGTGATGTCCCGATGCCTGGAGGCTGTGCGGATCTGGATGGGGAGGAACAGGCTCAAGCTCAATCCCTCCAAGACCGAGTGGCTGTGGTTTCCGTCATCCCGATTTGTGCATCTTCTTCCATCTTTGATGATAGGGGGAGAAATTTTAGCCCCCTCAGAGAAGGCCCACAATCTGGGCGTCCTCCTGGACATGCAGCTTAGTTTAGAAGAACACCTGACGGCCGTGACCAGGGAGGCCTTTTACCAGGTTCACCTGGTACGTCAGTTGCGCCCCTTTCTGGATCAGGATGCTCTGTGCACAGTCACTCATGCCCTTGTCCTTTCTCACCTGGACTACTGTAATGCTCTCTACATGGGGCTGCCCTTGAAGAGCACCCGGAAGCTTCAACTGGTCCAGAATGCGGCTGCGTGGGTTGTCATGGGAGCACCCAAGTACTCCCACGTTACATCCCTTTTAGGCGGCCTGCACTGGTTGCTGGTTGTCTTCCGGGTGCGATTCAAGGTACTAATTATGACCTTTAAAGTGCTCCATGGCTTAGGCCCAGGGTACCTGCGAGACCACCTACTGCCACCGGTAGCCTCCCATCATCCAGTGCGATCCCACAGAGTTGGCCTCCTCAGGGTGCCGTCGACCAGACAGTGTCAGCTAGTGACCCCCAGGGGGAGAGCCTTCTCTGTGGGAGCGTCTTCCCTCTGGAATGAGCTGCCCCCGGAGCTTCGTATAATCCCTGATCTCCGGTCCTTCCGATGCACCCTAAAAAGTTGGCTTTTCCAGCAAGCCAGCCTGGCCTGAACAAAACAAAACAAATTATTGATTACTGTTAATTTTAATTCTTTTAAAAAAAATGTCATTGTCAATTTTAATTGGGTTTGGGATATCCTATTTAATCTCTTTTTAACTTTTGTATTATGTGTTTCTTTTTATGTTGTACGCCGCCCTGAGTCCTTGGGAGAAGGGCAGCATATAAATTGAATAAACCTAAAGGATTTCTCCAGAAAATCAGTTTCCTCAACACCTTAGGAAGCAATTCATCCAGCCTGGAGATTTATTCAATGTAAATAGAGATTCTGCAATCATTTCTATCAATGTCAAATTTTAATATTGTTCTCTTCATTCTGCTTTTACTAATTGCCTGTGAATCACTTACCATCTTATTGGGCAAGAAACAAAAGAGAAGTGACTGGCTCTCCATTATTTTCTTTTAGCTTTTCACATCTTCTATGAGCAACTGCCATACTGTTTACCTGACACAATTTTACAAATCCAGGCAAGGTGTATGCAACCTTCTCTGATCACTGGGTCCAGTTTCTAGCTAATACACCTATTCTTTCCGAAGTTCAGATTTTCATTTACCTTTTTTATTTAGTGGGGCTTTTTCCCTGTCTTCAAATATTTGCCTTCATTGGAAACTTGGAATTGTATTTTTAATATTCTGCTTTTGTTCCTTTAATATTTAGTAGCATTGTGCCTTAAAAATCAAAAATATTTGTTTTTTAAGAACTTCTGCCCATTATGGACATATTTGTTTCTTCTGACATGAAATCATTGCTTTTCTATATTTCTTTGTTTCTTTTTTTCAAGTTAGATGAATTTGACAGATTCTCATGCAGGATTTTAAACTTGTAATAGTTGATTGATGAGCTTGTTGAGTCTATAGTATGGTGTAAGGTGTACAGAGTACATCTGAACAATCTAATTTCTTCATAAACAGCCATAAGAATATTTCTCTCTCTATAGTGCCTGAAGTTACCGAAGTGGGTAATTTTTTAAATCCTTGCTGCACACCAAGCTGCAATAGAAGATATTGCCAACATGCCTAAGGTGACCAGACGTCCCGCTTTTGGCGGGACAGTCACGATTTTTTCAAAATTTGTCCCGTGTCCTGCTGCATGTTCAAAAAGTCCCGATTTAAAAAGGACGCCGTTAAAAAAAAAGGTTTTATTTCTCTGAAGTGTCATTCCCGATGTGGCCTTTAGAGGGCAGTGGTTTCCCTCCCTCCGCTCGGCTTGCTCACAGCCATCCCTCCCCTCCTGCTCTTCCAAACACAATCATATCTCCCTTCCTTTCGATCTGGTTGCTTTTCTCTGGTCTCCTTTTGGTGAGGGGGGGCGGGAGGGGGAGAGAAGATCTGTCATTTTCCTTCCTTTAAAAAAAGAGGGGGGACGCAGGATTTATTGCAAATAAAGAAATCCACCCCAAATGGATCGGGAGGCGGGATGGGGAGTGGGAATTAGGGGAAAGGGGGATTTTCCTCCTGTGCCTTGGTTTTCATTTATTTCTTTATTTATTTTTTAAAAAGTTGCTTTTCTTGTGTTTCCTAGAGCACCAGTGGAGGTCCGATAGGTCCGAGGCAAACCGAGCACTCTTAACTACCTGCACCAAGGACTATGTCCGAGCATTAAGAACTGCAAAAAGATCATATATTTCTTCCTTGGTTGCGTCCGCCGAGTCACGCCCAGCCGCCCTGTTCAGGATAACCCGCTCCCTCCTTAATAGGAGGGATGCGGGAGACCCCTTGCAGGGTAGGGCTGAGGATTATGCTCAATTCTTGGCGGACAAAGTAGCTCGGTTTCGATCGGACTTGGACTCCACCGCAGTAGATCCAGCTGAGACACAGGAGGATCATTTGCCACATCAGTCCTGGGTTGAGTTCCAGGAAGTTGCCTCTGGGGATGTGGACAAGGCCATCCGAGCTGTAAGTGCCTCCACTTGTACTCTGGACCCGTGTCCCTCCTGGCTGGTGGCCAACAGCAGGGAGGTGACACATGGCTGGATCCAGGCGGTTATCACCGCCTCCCTTCGGGAGGGGCACTTCCCCGCCGCGCTCAAAACGGCGGTGGTGAGACCCCTCCTAAAGAAACCATCGTTAGATCCAGCCATCTTAAACAACTTTCGTCCTGTCTCCAACCTTCCCTTTATCGGGAAGGTTGTTGAGAAGGTGGTGGCCTTTCAGCTTCGACGGGCCTTGGAGGAAGCTAGTTATCTTGACCCCTTCCAGTCCGGCTTCAGACCTGGTTACAGCACAGAAACCGCTTTGGTCGCATTGACCGATGATCTCTGGAGGGCCAGAGATGGAGGCTATGCGTCCATCCTGGTTCTCCTTGACCTCTCAGCGGCTTTCGATACCATCGACCATGGTATCCTTCTGCGACGACTGCGGGAGGTGGGAGTGGGAGGCACTGTTTTGCGGTGGTTCTCCTCCTACCTCTCGGACAGGTCGCAGTCGGTGTTAGTAGGGGGGCAGAGATCGTCCCTGAGGCCCCTAACATGTGGAGTACCTCAGGGTTCGGTCCTATCCCCCCTACTATTTAACATATACATGAAACCGCTGGGCGAGATCATTCGGAGGCACGGGATAAAATACCATCAATATGCGGACGATACGCAACTGTATCTGTCCGCCCCGTGCCAACTCAATGAAGCGGTGGACGTGATGAACCGGGGTCTGGAGGCCGTTAAGAACTGGATGAGTGCTAACAAACTGGTGCTCAACCCGGATAAGACCGAGTGGCTGTTGTGTTTCCCCCCCAATAATTTGGCTAATACACCAACGCTTAGGCTGGGGGGTCAAATTTTATACCCCTCAGATAGGGTCCGCAACTTAGGAGTCCTCCTGGATCCACAGCTGACTTTTGACCATCAGCTGTCAGCTGTGACCAGGGGGGCATTTGCCCAGGTTCGCCTGGTCCGCCAGTTGCGGCCCTACCTAGATCGGGGGGCCCTCACAACAGTCACTCGAGCCCTTGTGATCTCTAGGCTGGAATACTGCAATGGGCTCTACATGGGGTTGCCCCTGAAGTGCATCCGGCGACTACAGCTAGTCCAAAATTCAGCCGCGCGAGTGATAGTGGGCGCACCTCGGTTCGCCCACGTTACACCTGTCCTCCGCGAGCTGCACTGGCTGCCTGTTGGTCTCCGGGTGCGCTTCAGGATAATGATGACCATCTTTAAAGCACTCCATGGTAGTGGATCTGGGTACTTGAGAGACCGCCTTCTGCCGATTACCTCCCTAAATCGACCAATCAGATCGCACAGACTGGGCCTCCTCCGAATTCCATCTGCCAGTCAATGTCGACTGGCGACCACACGGAGGAGAGCCTTTTCTGTTGCTGCCCCGACCCTATGGAACGAGCTCCCCATGGAGATCCGCACCCTCACCACGATCCAGACCTTCCGCGCAGCCCTCAAGATCTGGCTCTCCCAGCAGGCCTGGGGATAGGCTTCCAATTACCCGCCCGAGTGTTTGATTGCTGAATGAAAGTTGTGTTTTATTATTTTTCTTTTGTTCACAAAGTGTTTGTTTTGACCTTGCACTTCCCCTCCCCTGTGGTTGTAAGCCGCCCTGAGTCCCCTCAGGGAAAAGGGCGGCATATAAATCCCAATAAAACCTATAAAAAAAAACCTATAAAACCTTTCCTTTGCTCGTTTGTTTGGTTGAGTGGGGGGGTGAGTGGAGGAAAAAAAGAGAGAGAGATCTGGGAGCTTGAATTGGTGCGGCTGGAATTGGTGCTGCGGGATGGGGAGGGCAGTGTCTGTGTGTATAATTTGGAAGAGGCGGGGGGAGATGGAGGAGATTTCCTTCTCTCCGCTGCTCTTCTCTCATCTCCTTCTGTCGGATGGGGTTGGGAGTGGGTGGGTGGGGGAGTACGATCCCCTCTTATTTTTTTAATCTATCCCTTTCCTACCTTGTGATCTCTGATCCCCCTCCCCTGTGCCCCCTCCCCAGGTTCCCCCATTCCTCCTGAGATCCCGTAATTGCTGTAACCGAGCACTTAACAGCTGCAAATAAAAGACCCTGCTAGCTGCTAGCAATTCCCCTTTTGTTGCTGGTAAAAATTGTACACACACACACACACACACACACATTTTGACTGCTCTTTTTGTACATCCAGTGTGAAGTGAGCAGGAATGAAGGCTGGACACACGCACACACACACAAACACACACACACAAATAACTCCTGTTTTGCAGCCCCAGACTCTTAAAAACTCATCCATCTTTCCCCCTTTTCATCCATCCATCCCTCTTCATTCTTTACATTTCTCTACACATTTCTCTATTTATCGTATTAAGTCTATCTCTTTTTTAAAATTATTATTCTGCTGGTCTTCCTAGGCAGCCTTGATGCCCCACCCCCACCCCCCAAAAAGAGGCAAGTTAGAAATTTAAATTTTCATCCAGCATGACTAAGGTGTGCTTTATCCAATTTTCTCCTCTTGAGCTTCTGTAAGCAAGGGCAGTCTACCTGCCAGCATCAGGAGTCATGGGAAAGGAGCAATATAGGGGGATTTACAAACTATATTCGTGTAGACTTTCTAAAGAAATTTAGCGATGATGGCATAATAAGATGTGACAAGGCTTGCATGATGCCATATAATGAACTTGGCTGCATTGAGTCATTAAAAAAAAGTTACTTTTTTTAAAGGGGGTGTTCTATTTAGGAACTGTCTCCCTGCTTCCCCTCTGCAGATTCTGCTTTAAAGCAGTGGTCCCCAACCAATGGTCCGTGGTGGACCACTGGTGGTCTGTGAGAAAATTTTGGTGGTCCGCAGATATTAACATCTATATCATTCTGGATTGACTTGAAGTGCCTGCCTGCTGGTAAGTGAGCCAGGTTTTTTTATTTTATTTTTTTAATGTATTTTAAAATAATATTTTATTTATTGTGCATAGGATTTTTTAAAATAGTTTTATTCTGTGTGGATTTTTTTAAAATTGTCTTAGACTATATTTTAAATAGTCAGGAGTCATTGACACTGAATTTGCACTTTTAATAATCAGGAAGCACATACTGAGTTTCTTTGAAAAAAAATCCAATAATTTAAAAATCCAATAATTTGTTTCCTAGTATAATTTGATTGCTTATTAGTAACCTATGACTATCACTAAGTGTTGTAGCTTATGATTCTTGATGAATGTATTTTTTTCTTTTATGAGAGCCTATGCACCAAAGACAAATTCCTTGTGTGTCCAATCACACTTGGCTAATAAACTATTCTATTCTATTCTATTCTATTCTATTCTATTCTATTCTATTCTATTCTATTCTATTCTATTCTATTCTACTCTACTCTACTCTATTCATTTCTATTTCAATTCTAATAAGAAGTTTAGTTTCTCTCTCTTGAAAATGTAAGCTAGCATAAGGCATTATAATGCAAGCTAGCCTTAGCTTTCAAACAGTTCATTTAGTGACCAAAGTTACAATGGCATTGAAAAAAGTGACTGATGACCATTTTTCACACTTAGCGACTGTTGCAGCATCCTCATGTGATCAAAATTTTGATGTTTGGCAACAGATTCGTATTTATGATGGTTTCAGTGTCCTGGGGTCACGTAATTGCCTTGTGTGATCTTTTGACAAAGTCAAATGGGGAAACCAGATTCACTTATGTTACTAACTTATCAGCTGCAGTTATTCACTTAAGAACTGTGGCAAGAAAGTTGGTATAATGGGCTTAGTGACCAAAGTTACAATGGCATTGAAAAAAGTGACTGATGACCATTTTTCACACTTAGCGACCATTTTCACACTTAGCGACCGTTGCAACATCCTCATGGTCACGTGATCAAAATTTTGATGTTTGGCAACAGTTACAATTTATATTTGTAAATTGTAGTTATGTTGAAATAAAAAAAATATTACAATACTATTTTTGCGTTGTATGAAAATGTTTGTTGATCCATATAAAATTTTTAATCAACCCCCCCCCCCCCCCGTCAAAGGTGTCCCTCTTTACCAATCTGAAAATCTGGTCACCTTAAACATGCCTAAATAATGTTATCTAGATAACAAAATGCCTTCTATCTCTAATTTATGGATTCATTT
This sequence comes from Thamnophis elegans, assembly GCF_009769535.1. NCBI lineage: Eukaryota > Metazoa > Chordata > Lepidosauria > Squamata > Natricidae > Thamnophis > Thamnophis elegans. Next base: position 37,091,946 of record NC_045544.1, on the reverse strand, counting down.
CAATTCTATTCCAAATGAGTCAGAAGTATTCAATACTAATGCATAGTTGTCCACATTTCTTATGTCACTTCTGCTATTTTCTTCACTTCTGGCTGCAATTTGGATAATTGTTCCTAATGTTTTATATTAGGATTGATCAAATTTTAATGTGGTACATCCTAAATGTAATATTAATAGCAAAAGAAAAGAAAACAAGGATATGCGGGGGATAGTATCAAAGGATATTAAGATTTTTATCCATAAAAAATTAGATGTTTTTGTTTTAAATGTTTGGCCATTCTCTGGGCAAAGTGAATCAAAACAACACTGAGAATCAAGGAAACATTCTAGTTTCAGGGGTGAATTTTGAAGTTAATTCTATAGATTATATAATAATGGTTCAGCAAATTGTCCTATCAGACTTTGCTATTAATACTAAAAGAACACATTATCTAGCTTTCATGAATTTGTGTATGTGTATGACTCAGTGAAATGCAGTGCTATATTCAAAGCCCTATAGAGATTAAGTTTGGACGAATCTTACATCAGCTTCTTGAAATGAATATATAGTAACACTACTGTGTTTCTCCAAAAATAAGACAGGGTATTATTTTGTTTTGACCCCCACCCTGAAATAAGCGCTTGGTCTTATTTTTGGGGAGGTCTTATTATTTTTGAGGTGCAGGAGGCGGAGAATGTGGTCACCTCATGGCTGCTACTGTGTTGCAATATTTTTGGGGAGGTCTTATTTTTGGGAAAACAGGGTATAGCTGTCAGCCACATAAATGTAAAGGCTGCCACTATCAGTATATAAAAAGAGAGTTTCACAAGGTGATCCAAGTTTTTTAAAACCATTCTCAGGAAGAGAATGATCTGAAATATGAATAAAGGTAGGTGTATATTTTGCTTGTGGCACTGCCCTTTTCTTCAAATGCTGAAAACCTTTAAAAGGGAATGAAAGGTAGCAGCAAGCTAGTAGACTTGAAAATAAATTTGAGAAGCCCACAAATCATGGTTCAACAATTACTCCCAACTTTTACCAATGAAAATTTAAAAATCATGAACTGGAGAAGGTCAACAGCCACAGTAATCTTGGTCAAAAGATTGCAATGGAGGCTAACATCAACATCATAAGAGAGAAATTATGTACTGGACTAAGCTTAGAGAACATCTCAATAATGCTATGCTATGTACAATTGTTTAATCAATGTACTACCTCTGATGATATATGGTTCCAAAAGCAATACAGAAATTGAAAGCTGCACAGAAAAAAGTGGGGAACAGGAAATGCTCAGCCTAACACATGACCCCTCCTTCCCAAAAATAAATATGTATTTACCAATCCATGAACATGTTGATAATGATTTGAGCCAATAGCAATGATGAATGTAATATTCTCTTTCAATACTTGTCTTACTGTTGGAGACTGTGGAAGAAAACTATACAGCACTTTAAAGAAATTTAAGAAATATTTCCAATTAATTTATTTTTGAAGAATCCTGGGATTTCCAAGAACTGAATAAATATTTCAGTTGGAAGGTCAGGAACACCTGCAAAAATCTTGAGTTCTTCCAGTGGAACTCTTCTATTTTCCTAGTTTTGAGTGGAATTAACCCAGGAGAGGTGACAGAGAAATTCTAAATCATGCCATAAAATTAGCAATTTCTATTTTAATTTACCTGGCAGTTCTCATGACAGAAGGTAGACAAGTTTGTATAGCTTTATACAGGGTGGACATTCCTCCAAGAATATTATAGGATTGGCTGATTAATTGTAGGTTGATTAATATTCTGTCCCATTTTTTTCATAATGAAAAGCCATGCCAAATTGTGTTAAATATGAATGGAATAAACATCGTGGGAGAATTCACTCACCCAGTTTTTTGTGAAACCTGCAATGCAGAACTAACATATTATTTAAAAGTCCTGGACAAAAGCAAGGTTAGATATGGACCACTGGTGTAGGGATTTCTTGGGAGGCAAAGAATTGTAAAAACAGTTTTGAGTTCAAGACCATGACCGTTGAAAACTTCTATCTTAAATATTTAAGATCTCTCTCTCTCTCTCTCTCTCTCTCTCTCTCTCTCTCTCTCTCTCTCTCTCTCTCTCTCTCTCTCTCTCTCTCCTTTCTTCCCTCCCTCCGTCTTTCTCTCTCTCTGTCTTCCTCCCTCCCCCTCTCTCTGTCTCGCATTGCAAAGTATGAGTTTGTGTGTGTGAATGTATATGTGCTATGAAAGTTTACTTTGAAGTCCTTGACTTTTGATCTCTCATGGGTAGGGTGCTTAAACAACCTTGTTTTCTCTGATTATATAAGCCCAGCAGACTGCACCTAAAGGAAAATGGTCCCCAAATTAAGTTTGCCATCTAACATTCCTAGGGTGTCTTCCATTTCCAGAGATTATACCAACTAGTTGTAAAGGAGGATCTTGGAAAGTCCTCTGCTGCAATCCACTGCAAGAACTTTCCATTTATTCTTGTTCTGTAACCTGTAATTTTGAATGAAGTACAGTTTGTAATAGGACTTTTCCTATATCCCTCACCTACTAAGTTTGCTCAGGCATTATTGGTGATGGATTTTGCTTTTGTTTTTTTTTTCCTTTCTGTATCCATTCCAGTAAAGTAAATATTGAATTCATACTAAAATAATTCTGAAACATTTGCAATAGTTTAGAAAAATATAATTATAGATGAAATTCCCCATTTATTCTGAATTTAATAGACTGAGTTTTATCATAAAATGTCCAGTTGGATGATTCATGGATCATTCACTACTAGTTTAACTGACCTAGACAATGTGCTCCTAAATAATTGCAATTAAGTTGTCAGCTGGTTCATTTATAGATTTATGTGGTACGGCATATACTGAGCATTTTCTTGGATCATAACTCAGTTTTGATGAATTCAATGGGAACATTAATAGCCTTTAAAATAAAAATGTGAAATTAATGCTAACGTACTTTTAAGATTACGATTGAAAATTCATAGTCAAAGAAATCATTATATTATCATAATGAGTGACATAGTAAAAGTCAAAGGAAAATGAAGAGATGCACGGATTAGTATGAAAGATGCAATGTGGAATCTATTTGCATTTATTACTATATGTCAAGATCCAGCCCTAGCAGATTCAAGAAAATGTAATTATAGCCAGTCAAGAACCAAAAGCCCAACATTTGACAGGGCCAATTGAAGGTACAATTTTAGAAATGTGATTTAGTATTAATGACATAAATGCACAAATTACCAAAGGAGCTGAGAAATACTTCATATATAGGCTTTATAAAACATAGTGTATCCTCTGAGTTGGCTTCAGCTTCAGTTGGTTTTGTGGAAACATTCCAATCATTTTCTTGGCATTAATTCATATATCTACATCTACATCATGTATCTATTCATCCATCCATCCATCTATCTATCTGATTGGCCAATGTGGGCTGCCACAACTCTCTTGCAGGAAAAGGAACAGAGTCTTGTGACACTTTGAAGAAAAAGAAATATACCGTATAAACTTTGGTGGACAGGATATCAATTTCAACAGATCCTCAGAGACACTTCATGTATTTGTTGAAATGAACTCTAGATCATAAAAGTTTATATCATAATAAATATATTACTCTTCAAAGTGCCACAAAAGTATTTTGTTGTCTCTGCAGCCAAGGCAAATAAATTCCTCCATTTCCTGCCTTCTCCATTTGTCATCAGAGGAGCCATTGTTAGCAATAACTCAAGGAAGACATAGCCATTTACCAGCTAAAGTTTGACTCAGCCTTCCAACCTTCCCAAGTTAATGGAGATCTGATTGTTGGGGCAATATTCTGACTCTATTAACCACTTAAAGATGGCTGCAAACACTGTGAAGCAGTATATAAGTCTAACTGCTATTGCTGCATAGCCTGGAGCTATTTCCAGCAACTGTTAGTAGCTTTTAGATGGCACAATTAGCTTCAATTGTCATTCCCCAAAGCTGTTACATTGTCTAAGACTTTGTATACACACATTGCACATTTTGTTTCCACCATGGTTTGTTTAATAAATTTCATAGACTTAATGTTTTATATTTTTAGATATAAAATAAGAATGGGAACTTTTGATTTGGTCAGATAGTTGCAAGGTGTCAAAGACCTGGAATGATGCCCCTTAAGCTTTGTCCGTTTTCCATTTCTTTGTGGACAGAAATATCTCTCATCCATTCATTTGGCACAGCCCTTTCTCCATTGGGGAGGAGAAACTGCAAGAGCCATTGGATATCATCTCAATCAGGGAACAAAGTAGGAAGCTCCAAAGGATCAGCTTCTGCTGATCCAATCCTGTTGGTATGTTGACAAAAGAAACAGGTCTTTCTTACTTGGCCTTCTGATCATTAGGATTGGGAATTGGGAATGATTTGAAGTCATAGGAGACATGAATGAAAGAAGGCATTTGGATGATAGACTTTTGGAAGGATGGTAAGATTTGTCTTGAAGTCCTGTCAGTCTGACTATGCTGTAGATGACAGCTTCTAAAGTTCTGTATTGGGTGTGGGATGAAAAAAAAGTGAATGGGAATTTGGGATGGGAGAAAATAGCATACCGATATATCTCTGCAAACAGTGGAGACAAAGTTGTAGTGAAAACTGATGACCAGGCATTAAATCCAGGTTAATGGCACCTCTCCAGATAAGAAGAGCCTGGGAGATTGTCCATTGGTTCTCTGAAAGGCTTCTTCCAAGGAGAAGACCTATAAAAAATGAAGAGATTTATGAGCATCTTGATAGTCCAAGCACCAGGTGCCATGAAAGAGAAAATATGCTCATAGGGCCTGAAAAAGATATTGGGTTCACAACTATTTATCACACTTTCTTAAATACATTTGGAAGACAATTATCTTAAAATTAAAGAGATCTTTGGAGCAGCAAAGCATTCAAGTCACCCAGTGAGTGTTCTTTTATTCTGGATTAAAGGTAAAATGTGTTTAAGAAAGAAACAATTTAAAGGATTTAAAAATAATTAAAGGCAAAAAGCTTGCCAAAAGTTTAAACTAAGAAAGTTTAAAATAAATTAAGGAGATAGGTAGATGAATTGGGAATGATTGACTTTAAAGTATTTTTGAAACAATTCAAAAAATAACACAACACAATACAATACAATACTTTCCCCTCTGGTAAGAAAGAGTTTTGTTTTAATTTTATTTATTTATTCAAATTTATTGAATGCCCAACTCCAGTGGATGGATAATAAGGTAATCAGTACCTTTTCAAAATGCTGTATCCTTTATGGACTTTTTTTGGTGCTGAAAATGGACAGAACTGACTTTTTGATCTGCCAACTGAAAAGGGTTAGAAATGGGCGTGGCATGACATAACCGCGGTAGACTAAAGCGCACCAACAACACCGCGATGTCAAAAGCGCGATGTCAAAAGCGCGCCCACAACAGCGCACCGACAACAGCGCGCCCACAGAAGCGCGATTTCACTTAAGGTAAGGTTTAGGGTTAGGTTTAGGGTTAGGTTTAGGGTTAGCTTTAGGGTAGGTTTAGGGTAGGTTTAGCGTTAGGTTTAGGGTTAGGTTTAGGGTTATTTTTAGGGTTATGTTACAGCGCGCTTCTGTCAGCACGCTGTTGTCTGCGCGCTGTTGTCGCGTGGTTTTGACGGTGCGGTTTTGTCACCGCGGTTTAGTCACACGTGCTTTAGTCTACCGCGGTTTTGTGGTGGAACCAGAAATGGGAAGAAGTGATCTACATAATGTAATTTCAATGGGGGACAAGTGATCTTAACTCTGCAACTGCTGTAAAGATAAGACATCATTCTTTAAAAAAATCATTTTTCTTTCTTTTCCTTTACTTTCTGCGCTTACATTACATTACAAACTTACATTACATTAAAACAAAATATTATTTTTTTTTTTAAAAAAAAATAATGTATAGCAAACTAACCAGACTTAATGACTGGGCCCATACATTGCTAAGTAAATCACACCTTAGCTATTAGAGTGTCACCTTAGAGTGTCCTTCTGACTGGAATGGGTTCTATCCTTAAACACCAGGAACTGTTTTCACCTCCCCACTTGAAATTTTGCTGACATTTCTGAAATTTTCAGCAAGATTTTGTTTCCATTCCCAACTTACTCCAGTTCAGTTCCCGTGACACATTTCAGTTAAGGTAGCATCTCTCTTTGATTCAGTGGATAACATCATAAGATTGAAGAACCTATTGAAAAAGCAGATATGTGCCTCCTCCTACTTGAGTTGCCCATGTGCAGGTGATGCCTTATGGTCCAAGAAAATAGTCCAGGGTTCTGAAAAAGGGACCCTCCTCAAGGATGCTGCTCAAATGACATTAGCTTCCAACAACATTTACATATTGAGTATGATTGACTCCTTCCAAAATTGCATACAAATTTTATGAACATTGTTTTCCATACAAATCAATCTCCAGTCAATATACAACAGCTGGTGGGTTTCAATTTATTTTACTACCAATTTGCATGCGTGTACACATGTGTGTGCATGCTCACGCGACACTTCTGTGCATGTGCAGAAGTGTCCAGGCAGATGTGTGTATCATCCCACCGCTGCCACTACCGTTCTCTTGATCCGAGGCAAACTGGCAGAAACCTACCTCTGATGTACAACTAATGCACACATTCCTGTTCTGCATGTAAATGTGTGCAGGAGACTTGAGTTATGTGAATATGAGGTAGGCCTTAATTGGAGCCCTCAAGTAGCAAGCATTCTACATTTTAGAATAACTGACCTGGGTGAACACTATTTCTTAAAGTAGCAGCAGCACAGGTTTACAAAACTCTTCCTAGGTAAGCCAAGAAGGACACAAATTTGAGAAAAACAGAAGATGGGATGGAGGATCAATTTATTCAGGTTCAGTTCAGGGACTAAGACATTTTAGTTAACTTTAAATATGTGTGCCATGATGTGTATAATTAATGTTGTAGTTGCATATATATTTTTTTGCAGATTAAGCATATTTGCTCTTATTTGCCTAAGTAACCTAATTTATTCTGTTCCTCATGGAGGCTCTCTTTAAGAGAAAATTAGCTTTGAACATCCTGAAAATCTATCCCTTCCTTGAGTCACTGAAATTCTTGCTCAACTCTTTGTCCTAGTTTCTTCTCCCTATTGATCCCTGTGGATCAGGATGGAGAATCTGTAATTTACCCAGTCCAGCCATCTGTCCATAGGATCTCTTTCTTAACTGGTTATTAGCCAAGCAAGGAATATTGGATGAACAGAAGGGCCTAAAGGAGAAAAAATTGTTTGTTTTTCATGGAGCCCAAGCTTACTATGTTTAGGGTAGATGAAATGTTCTTTCTGTGCCAACTCAGAAAGCTCAAACTGCCCAAAGAACTGCTGATTCAGTCCTACAGAGGAATTATTGAGTCTGTCATCTGCATCTCCATAACTGTCTAGTTTGGCTCTGCAACCAAACAAGACAGACACAGACTTTAACAGATAATTAGAACTGCAGAAAAAACAATTGCTACCAACCTGCCTTCCATCAAACACCTGTATACTGCACGAGTCAAAAAGAGGGCTGTGAAAATATCAACAGACCCCTCACATCCTGGACATAAATTGTTTCAACTTCTACCCTCAAAACAACGCTATAGGACACTGCACATCAGAACAACTAGACACAAGGACAGTTTTTTCCCAAACACCATCACTCTGCTTAATAATTAATTCCCACAACACTGTGAATAATTTACTAAGAATGTATTACTATTATTCTTCTCTTCCTTCCTATTACCTATCTCCTCCCACTTATGACTATAACCATATTGCTTGTATCTTTCAATTTATATTGTTTTTATTTATTTTCTAGTACAATTTGATAGCTTATTAGCAACCTTGATACAAGTGTTGTATCTTTTTATTCTTGATGAATGTATTTTATTCTCTTTATGTACACTGAGAGCATATGCACCAAAGACAATCACACTTGGCCAATAAAGAATTCTATTCTATTCTATTCTATTCTATTTGTGGATTGGTTTGTATTCCATATCCCAGCAAGAGACAATTGTCCCCTAAAAGGCAAGATTTCCCTTTTTAAGTCATTGCAATAAACTAACTAAATTCTGAAAATGATCAGTGGAGGCTCTTATGCACATTCTCCTTTCTCCTCTAAGGTCCTGTATCCCAGGAAAATTAAGCTACTTCTGGTTTGTGTTTCATTGGATGCAGCAAAAGTATTCCATAAGAGGAAGTAGCACTTCCATCCAACAAAACGTTGGGTTGTGTTCTTTTCCTCATAATGGTTGCTATTTCCCTGCAATCTGCTCCACATGATTGGCTGCCCCCACCCCGCACAAGAAAAAGTCAGAGCATTGTGATCTGAAGGCTGAGGCAAGCAGAAATTGATTTTGCCCCATGAGAAGGAAGAGATTATAACATAAAGCTGTCATTTTGGGGCTCAGTCATAGAGATTACCACTGTAATGTCACACTGATCCTAAAATTAGAGCTTCCTTTTCAGAATACTGTTATTCAGAATTTATTGTTTATAGATCGATAGCAGTAAAGAGCTGGAACAACTCTATCAATAATAAAGCCATGAAAAATCTAAATCATCTCATATTAACAAAAAGTAATATATTTGATGGGTTCTAGGGTTTTTTATGTACTTTCCTGTGAAGTTAAATTTGGAAATCCTATGAAATATGAAATGTCAGGTTTAAATATGACAGATTTATTTTCTTTAAGAGCTCTTTGGAATAAACTTATGAGTAAATCAAAACAGGATAAAATACTTGCTTAAACAGTTCTGAGGTGGTGGCTCAGTGGCTAAGACGTTGAACTTGTCAATCAGAAAGGTCAGCAGTTTGAATCCCTAGCACTGCATAACAGTGTGAGCTCCCATTACTTGTCCCAGATTCTGCCAACCTAGCAGTTCGAAAACATGTAGAAATGCAAGTTGAAAAATAGGAACCACCTTTGGTGGGAAGGTAACAGCATTCCTTGTGCCTTCAGCATTTAGAGATGCTGGCCACATCACCACGGAGATGTCTTTGGACAGCGCTGGCTCTTCAGCTTTGAAACAGAGATGAGCACCACCCCCTAGTGTCAGAAATGACTAGCACATATGTGTGAGGGGAAGCTTTACCTTTATCTTAAACATTGCTTATCCTACTTATATCTAATGAAATGTGCACTAAGTATTATGATGTTACCTAATTCCTTGAGCAGGGATAGACAACTATGGTGACTTTATGACATATGGACTTCAAGAATTCCTGAGCCAGCTGATTTAGAAATTCTGAAAGTTGAAGTCCATAGATCATAAAGTTTCCATAGTTGCCTATTCTTGTCCTAGAGGAAAAGGGAGCACTTGAAAATGAATTCTTATGAACTCCATTCTTAATTGAACTCCATTCTTAAATGAACTCCATTCTTAATTGTCCAGTGCATTTTTATATTAATTTATACTATTCCCAGACAACTTCCAACATTTAAATAAAATATGTGTGGACAGAGGAATGTGTGTATATGTATGTGTGTATATATATACATTCAGATTCAATGTTTTTTTAAACACTCCAGTTTATATCTCTCATTTGCGTGATCCTTGAGATATGCTGATATTTTAGCCATCTCTGCTAGGTTTGTTATTTTTAATGTCCATTCTTGAATAGTAGGCAAATCTTCCTTCTTCCAGTATTGCGTCACCAACAGCCTTGCTGCCGTTATTAAATACAAAATCAAGTTAGTCTCTATAACAGTATAATCAGTAGTTATACCTAACAAGAATAACTGAGGGGTAAACTTTATCCTTTTTTAAAGAACATTTTGCATAATCCACCATATTTTTTATCCAAAATGCTTTTACCTTTTTACAAGTCCACCATATAAGGTAATATGTAGCATCAAGACAATCACATCTCCAGCATTTAGGTTGTAAATTCGGATACACACAGGCCATTTTTTTATCATCTAAATGCCATCTATAAAACATCTTATAAAAGTTTTCTCTCAAATTCTGGGCTTGTGTAAATTTTACATTTCTTACCCATATCTTTTCCCATGTATCCAACATTATTGGTTCTTCAAAATTTTGTGCCCACTTTATCATACAGTCTTTGACTAATTCTGTTTCCGAATCCATTTTTATTAATACAATATATAATCTTTTTATATGCATTTGACTTTGATCCCTAATTTGTTTTAGTAAATTATCCTCATTTTGCGTAAAACCGATTTTTTGATCTTTTTTCCATCTGGCCTGTAATTGCCCATACTGAAACCATGTTTGAATTACCTTTTCCTCTTTTAGTACATTCAAGGGTTTTAATTGTAATACACCTCTTTCTAAGGTGAGAAACTGTCTGTCTGTAGTTGCATCCTGTTTTTGTACTATATTTATGTTCTCTATTGCATGTCTAGGAATTGCCCACATAGGTATCTTATCACTTAGTTTATATTGATATTTTTTCCCTTGACCCGCAATAGAGCATTCCTTAAAATATGACTTTTAAAATTCTTATCCACCTTTTTGTCATATAGCAAGTAAGCATGCCAACCATATACCAAATCATGCCCTTTGATATTAAGTATTCTATCATCTGTTGAGTTAATCCAATCACTGATTACTGATAAAACTACTGCTTCATAACATAGTTTTAGATTTGGCAATTTCAAACCTCCTCTCTCACATACATCTTGCATTATTTTTAGTTTTATTCTCGGCTTCTTCCCTGCCCAAACAAATTTGTTAATATCCTTCTGCCATTCTAGCAAGTTTGCATCTTTTTAAAGTATTGGTATCATTTGAAAAAGAAATAAAAATTTAGGCAAGACATTCATTTTCACTGCTGCTATTCTTCCCAACAAGGATACTTGTAATTTTTCCCAATTTTTCATCTCTATCTGTATGCTATGCCATAGTGGCTCATAATTATACTTATATAGTTTCCCATTTGAGGTTGAGATGTAGACTCCTAGATATTTAACCTTTTTAACTATTTCACATCCTGTTGTTTCTTCTAATTCTTCCCTTTGATTAATGTTTATGTTTTTAACTAGCATCTTTGTTTTCCCTAAATTTATTTTAAATCCAGATACTTGGCCATATTGATTAATCATATTCATTAAAACCTTGCTAGATTCCTGTGGTTGGGTTAATGTTATAACTAATTTGTCCGTAAATGCACGTAATCTATATTCTTGATGCCTAATCTTGATTCCCTGTAAATCATCTGATCCCCGTATTTTATTCAACAATAATTCCAGGGTTATAATAAACAATAATGGGGATAGGGGGCAACCCTGTCTTGTACCTTTCTCGATTTTAAATGGGTCTGTTAAACTTCCATTGACTATAATTTGTGCTGTTTGTTCCTGATATATTGTTTTAATTCAGTGTTTCCCAAACTTTTGACATATGTGTACCCCTTCTATAATTTTTGTAACGCTGAGTACCCCTCATAAAAAACATATGCTTTAATAAAAATCAAAATATATTTCTTTTTTCTTTTTTTTGGTACATACGCAAAATAAACGAAAATTATATTATAAAGAACATTTATTTGATTCAATGAGAAGGATGAAATTGTTTATGTTGAGATGACAGATCATCATAATTTGGTTCTGTGGGTGCAGCTAAGCACGGTGCAGAGTATATTCCCACGTGATCCCCACCAAACTCCGGTGCAATGCGTACCCCCACCAAACTCTTCCCGTACCCCTGGGGATACGCGTACCACACTTTGGGAAACACTGCTTTAATTGATTGTAGAAAATACTCTCCTATTTACATCTTTTGCATTTTTTTCATTAACAATTGCCAGTTCACTCGATCAAAGGCTTTCTCGGTATCTAAAAATATAAGCACTGCAGGGATTTGATTATTCTTTCCCAAGTATTCCAGTATATTAACAATTTGTCTTACATTACTTCTCATTTGTCTCCCTTGTATAAAACCGGTTTGATCATTATGAATCAATTGCTGAATAACCAACATTAACCTATTCACTAATATTTTAGTGAAAATTTTATAATCTATATTAAGTAATGATATAGGTCTGTAATTTTTTGGTTGATCTTGATCTTCTTTAGGTATCAGGGATACGAAGGCTGTCTTCCAAGATGGGGGTACCTTCCCTTCCATTTGGATCTTATTAAATAATTCCTTAAGGGGTTCTACCATTTCTAATTGTAATTTTTTGTAATAAGCCTCTGTCAAACCATCTGTACCTGGTGCTTTCCCTGCCTTTAACGGTTTAATTACTTGGAGAATTTTCCCCAAAGTTATTGGTTGATTCAATCTTTCCCTCTGCTCGTCTTTAACTATGGGTATTTTTTTCTTTGTCCAGGTATCTATCTATATCTAAACCTTGTATTTTGTCATTCGTGTACAATTCTGTAAAAAAATTCATGAAAGGCCTTTTGAATCTCATCCTGTTGATACACTTCCTTCCTTTTATAATGTATTTTCGATATATTGTGAGATTTCTGTTTCTTCCTAATCAAATATGCTAACCATCTACAAGATTTATTTGCATTACAAAAAGTATTATGTTTTGCCAATAACAAATTAATAGCCACCTGGTCTGACATTAGCATATTAAATTGCGCTCTTAATAAAGTAATTGCTTCTTTAATCTTCTTATCTCCTGGGTTTAATATTAACTCCTGTTCTCTCTTCCTGATCTCTTCCTCTTGTTCAGTTCTTTTTTTCCCCTGTTTACGTCTATGTAACCTATTTAAATTTATTAGGACTCCTCGCATGTATGCTTTACTTGCATCCCAGACCATTTCCATAGATGTGCCCTTATTCATATTAAAAACAAAATATTCTCTCAACAATTTTTTATGTTCATTAATATTTTTCTCATATCTAAATAAATTTTCATTTAATCTCCAAGTCCTTCTAGTTTCCTTCCCAAATTCCAGCTCCATCCAAACTGGATTATGATCTTTTAAAGCTCTGAAACATATCTTCATCTTCTTTACCCTAGAAAGCAAATCATTTGTTGTTAATATAAAGTCAATCCTAGAAAAGGGTTGTTGTCTATCAGAGAAAAATGTAAAATCTTGTTCTTTTGCATTCCTTTCTCACTAGATGTCCCTCAGTTTGAAATCATCCATCATATCGAAAAAACACTTGGGTAATTTTGCTTGCGTTTGGGTATTTTGCAGGAGACCCTTCTTGTCTTTCTTGGTATCCAGAACACTGTTCCACTCACCTATTAATATGCAAGATCTATAGTCCCAGTGTATTAACTTAGTATGGAGCATTTTGTAAAATTTGTCTTGTTGTTGATTGGGAGCATTCCCATTAGAAGCACCTTTTTCCCTTCTAATACCAGTTCTATTGCAATATATCTTCCTTGAGAGTCTGCTTCAATTAATTCGGCTTTCATGTCCTTTCTTAAGTAAATAAATATACCATTTTTTCTTCTCTGGGGCAGAGGCTACAAAGTGTTGTCCAAGTCTTGTATTGATCAGATATTTTTGGTCAGTTGATCTGATATGTGTCTCTTGCAGGCAAATTATGTCATTCTTAAATTGTTTCAAATAATGATTTATTTTCTTCCTTTTCTGTGGAGAGTTTAAGCCATTAACGTTCCAGGTTAAGAACTTAGTTATCATCTTTAGCTCCCTGAAGCTTTTTAAGAGCCATCTGAAAATCCTGTAGTTTGACTTTCGGCCTGGCTCCTCCCACTGCTTCTGAGCTAAAACCTGTGAGTTCTTGGATGGTTGTGTGTGTTTCTTGCGAAGCTTGTTGCTTTTTTAACTCTTGTTCCATTCACCAGGTAATCATGCGGATTTGTCTTTGCTCCTTTGCTCCTTCTAGTACTGAGAGAGGAAGTTGATCCAGCCTTGATGATCCTTGGGTATCTTGCTGTCTGTCCTCTCCTTCTTGTTCTCTTTCTCTGGGTCCTGGATGGGGGGGATGTCCAGCCTTCAATATATTATTATAAAAATCTTGAGCCTTCCATATTGAATTAAGATGATATCTTTTCCCCTGGTAAGTAACTGCTAACCCAGCTGGAGCTTCCCATCTGAACTGTAACTGACAAATTTTGAGCTCATTGACTAAAAAGGCATAGTCTTTCCTTGATTTCAACATTTTGGGTGGTGTTTCCTTCAAAACAGTCACCTCCTGACCCCCAATTTGCAACTTGGTTTTATAAGACTCTTGCAATATCAATTCCTCATATCTCTTGTGGCAAAATACACCACAATGTCTCTTGGGAGTTGTTTTTGTCTGGCAAGCCAGGAATTAACACAGTATATCTTGTCAATCTGCCAGTCAAAATCCCCTCCTGACTGTCCCATCAATTGATCAAAAGCTTTCTTGGTTTTGAGGCCTCTTATCCTTAAAGCAAATTCCATCTGTCTGTACTACAACATTATAATTTCATTTTCTGCATCATCAGCCTTTCGTTGGACCATATCCATTTTCGTTACCAGGTTAATATTGGAATCATTAAGATCTTCCAATTTATCCTCGATTCCTGATACATAGCCCGATAAGCATTTAAAAGCCTCTAAAATATCATCTCTAATTTGTTGATTACGAATCTGGATCGAATTCATAACTTCTTCTGACAATTCCTTAATGGAAACAGATATCTTTTCCTGAATTTTAATTTCCATCGCAGCTGCATGATTTTTAAAGCCTCAGCTAAGGCCACACTTAGTTCTTTTTGCAGCATTTCTCAAGTCAAAGGTTCCCCTGTAGGAGTAGGAGAGGGTTGGGGGGGAGAGTAGTGACTGTAATTTAGATGCCGGAGTGGGTGAACTGCCAGCACTTTTTGAGGTTTTTTTGCTTAAAGGCCATTTCTGAATTGATCTTCTCCTACACCCAATTACTAAATCCAGGCAAGCCGCTTGTCCAGCAATTACTATTTAGTTTAGTAATAAATCACTACTGAATTAATGATCTTTAAATTGTCTAAGCTCTGTGAAAATCTGTAACATCAGAGCATAACCCCACCTACAAAGCTGTTCGGCGCCATCTTCTTTGTCTTTCTGGCAGGTAGTTTATCAGAAGGAATTTTTTAAGAAATGGAGTTAAAGTCTGTAATACATACAATTAGAAGTTCTCCAGTATCAGTCTGCCCATGTTGGAATCAGTAATAAATAAACCATTGAGCTGAGGGTGGACGTATGCCTTCGTTCTGCAGAAAGGCAGAAAAAGTCCTTGGCGCGGAGAATTCACTGAGTTGCAGGGTGGCTCACACCTTCCACCCCCAGATTTTTGTTCTGGGGGGGGGTTTGAATGGAGCACTTCCCAAACACAGCTTTCTCACCTCTTTTCCTATGCCCGGAGGAGAGGTAATCAAACTGTCAAACAGTTGATGGATACTGTTTAGACAGCTTAATGCAGCCAAGGGTCCGGAGCTGTTAAAAAAAACAACTTCCCACAAACAACGCCCAAACCAGAAGTCGAGCTATTTTTAATATTAACCTGAGGTAAGTACAGAATTTTGAAAATTGAATTTCTCACCCCCATTTAGGGTGAGTTGAGCAAGATGGAGACTCTTTGAATGAAATGAAATCATTCTTCTCAGGTTCCTCACCACTTGATTGGCATTTATGAGATAAGCTGCCAACTGAATTACCTTCTCCTGATTGTTTAAATGGAAGAAAACAGACCTTTTTCTTCAGGGTCCCCCGCCCCCAGTCTCTCAATAATCTTTGGCATGTTACTCTGAAAAGATAGCCAGTTGTGGGTTGGAGAAAACAAAACTAAGCAACCATTTATCGCTTATATTTTAAACAAAAAATATTTTTTCTTCCTGCCCCTTAAAATAAAACTTTATTCTAAGAACCTTCTGCATGCTACAGCATTCTTAGGAACATATTCCTTACTATTTTCATAAACTCTCAAGTAGCACTGGCCTCTTCATGAGTATCTATTCTCAGTTTTGCAATTAACTTCAGGAGCACTGGCCTGCAGAATTCTTTCGAGTGCAACATCATGTCTGTGCTGAGATTTTTTCCAATTTCCCAAACTAGAACTTCTCTGCCTGAATTATTTCAACTGAATGGAGTTTTATCTTCAACTGCCAAAATTATTCAAAAACCCATAAGGGTTTTTGTTTGTATGTTGATATATTTTAATAAAGTAACAGAATTATTAGTTTGGTAGACATATTGTCCATGAGATCATGAATTTCCTTTCCTCTGATGCTGTTTTCACATTTCTTTTCATTTCAAGCTGCATCTTCACTTATTAGATGCATCTAAAGGTGTTAGACAATTAGGCTTAGTTCATGCTGGATCTATTCCAGCTTCCTTGGATAAATTCATGCAGACAAATAGAAATCTGGAATGTGAAAATAGAAATGAAACCAATAGTCATCTTTGCAACTTTTTGCACTTATCTAGTGGGAAAAACAAAGTCGATGTGAATTACTGTTATATATGATTGCCACATTTGCATAATACTGGAACACTTTTGCAATTATAGTGTAACTATTATTGCACATATTTATATTGATGGTATGGAAGAGTACTTCAGAATTTCACTGTGCTAGTTAAGAGTATACCAACATTTCTGAAATGCTATTAAGTCATCTCTGCATATTAATATGCAACAATTTTTTCCCTCTCTCTCTTCCTCATCCCTACTGCATTTAGATACTGTAAATCCTGACCAATGTTAAAAGTAAGAATATGAAATACAATAGATCTGTGTACACATCTAACATTTAGATGGATTTATTGCATTTTTTAAAAATCTGTAAGTCTTATTTTTTTCTTTTAGTTCAACAGAATGAAAGCTCTTATATACAGTGTCATACCACCACTTCATTTCTGCTCACATTATTATACTGATAGCTAGGAGAACATCCAGAACAATTTGAAGATACCGGGGACTAAAGAGGAAATATTGTGCTTGCTTGATTTGTGCTTAACACAATGGAAATATGTGTTTTTATCAAGTTTTATAAAGTTCATTCATTGTTGGTGCAGTGGTATAGAGGTGAAGATGCTCGCCTCACACTCAGAAGGCTGAGAGTTCAATCCTAGACAGCGACAGATGTTTCTCTTTCAAGGCACAGAGAGAAAATATCTGCTGCAAACTCTGCATAGGCATCAGGAAGGGCATCTGGTCAGTAAATGCTCAGCTCCATTCAGTTACCCCGACTCCACCTCAATAAAAAGGATTACAGAGTCATAAAAATAAAAAAAATAAAATTCATTCATTCATTCATTCATTCATTTACTCAATGGGTATAACTGCCCATTCTCAAACTTGTGACTTGTGAGCGGGTGGTGAGCAATGATAAAAACATTTTAAATAATTTAAACTGAATACAGAAAAGAAATTAAATGCAAATAGCAGCCTAGAGAGATTATAATCTATCAATGTCTTAGAATCTCCAAATTAAATGTAGTTTTGCAGACTTCTTTTTAAGTAGCTATTATTGACTTTATTATGTCATGGACATCTCATTTTGGGAAATAATGCCATGAATTAAAGAAGCCTAAGATCTGATTAAAAGTTTCCAAGAATAATACAGACCTTAATTTAGGAACATTGGAAGAGGAAATGCAACCCTTTCAATGATTGCGTACCCTGTAATTGAGGATAGTTATCAACCTGATCAAAGACATAATAATTTCCTTATAATAATGAGGGTCAAGAGTGCCAGGAATTTCCAATCACTTTCAAGTGAATAAAATATAAGTACAAGAGTTAAAAAGGGCATATAATTAATCCTCAGGGCTTTCCCTTCCCAGAGATTGAGGCTTCTATTTTCACATGAAAAAATAAACAAAGCAGGGCATTTTGAATCAAGAGTTAAACACAGGCCCTGAGTTGACCTCATTGGCAATACTGTGGATTTGTCCATCAGTCTTTTGTGCAAATATGAAAACTGAACACTGCAATAAATATTTTAAATAAATAAATGTTGTGCTGCCAAGGTGGACAAGTTGATTCTTGTTAATTCTAGAGATAAATGTATTTGACCTGCCTTTAAGTAATAATTTAGAGAAATTAGGGTTTAGGTTGTATTTATTTACTCATTGTGTCTATGTATTGATTGTATATTGTCTATATGGGGGAGGGGGGAGAAGGAGCCTGAGCTGTCAGCCCAGTAACACACATTTACATTGTCTATATATTGAACAGTAGATCTGTAGTACTCACTGTATAGAGCTACTTGTCAAATTTTGTACATGAAATAAAATTGGGAGATTTGCATATTCCCAGCATGGCTGGTTGGGGATTTCTGGGAGTTGAAGTCCAGGTATCTTAAAATTATCAATGTTGAGATACACTGCTTTAGTTATTAAAATAAATACTTAATTCTGTATTGCATAGTCCACCATTACTTAGGAATACTTTACACCTAAGGAAATGTATTACATATCACTTTCCAATTATTTTTCACCACTCTTGCAGTAAAGCCACCAGCACCACTACAGAAGATAGCAGTAGGTGCTATAACTAGTAATAACTCTTTCTCAAAGTCTCTTCTTTAAAAATGTGAAAAGGTCATTTGTTTCTCACAGCTTCCTATATAGGGAATGAATATTTAGTCCCTTCCTTGAAGCTATTATTTTAGCTGTCATGCCTTTCCAACAGGTAGTTACATGGTTTAGTGGAAAATCCTCAAAAACTGCAGCCAGAGGCCTGGTTTTTCCTAAACTTTATTACTGAGCTTGGAGCAGAGGTGATACTCAGCAGGTTCTGACCAGTTCTGGAGAACTATAGCAGAGATTTTGAGTAGTTCAGACAACCGGTAAATACCACCTCTGACTGGCCCCACCCCCAGGAATGAAATTCAGCAGGTTCTGACAGGTTCTGGAGAACTGGTCGCAGAAATTTTGAGTAGTTCAGAGAACTGGCAAATACCACCCCTGGCTGGCTCCAGAGTGGGGTGGAAATTGAGATTTTACAGTATCCTTCCCCTGGAGTAGAGTGGGAATGGAGATTTTGCAATACCCTTCCCCTGGAGTGGGAGGGGGAAATGCAGTATCCTTCCCAAGCTACACCCACCAAGCCACAACCACAGAACCAGTAGTAAAAAAATTGAACTTTACCACTGCCAACCCCTCTGTCTCCCAAGTCCCAGCTGATTGGGAGGGAATGGGAATTTTGCAGTATCCTTCCCCTGGAGTGGGGAGGGAATGAAGATTTTACAGTATCCTTCCTCTGCTACACCCACCAAACCATGCCCACCAAGCCACACCCATAGAACCAGTAGTAAAAAATTTTGAATCCCACTACTGGAGAGAATCTGATAGAAACCTTCATGGTATGGGAAGAGTAGGTCAGATGAATAGGTGAGCTCTGATGATTTTACTAGTTGCATGGAGAAACCAATAGTAAACAGTATTACACAGGCAGAAGCATAACTTTAAACAACAGTACTTATTGGACTAAGTGGGAATGAATCCCTCTGTGGGTCCTAAGAGGTTTGCTCAGAAATGGCAAGCTCTCTCTTCTCCCCAGTGCTGCACAGTCTCCTTAAAGGTGCAGTCCCTTTGAGAAACACAACACATATTTGAACAATCCAACACTCTCCCTTACTTGAAAAATGTCTATGGATTTTGCATAACTTTGATGTCTTCCTTTCATTCTGTGTCTGGCACTTTGATTGTTTTGAAAGGACTGGACCAATTCCATCCCATCAGACTGCTTCCCTTCTTCTGGCTTTGCAAGCCATGACCATCTCCCTGGCAAATCCACTGGGTGAACTTCTTGTTAGTAAAACATGCCAGCCTTCTTACTCCTCTCAACTATATATGCCAGCCAATCTGAATCCCTTGGATGCCTGCCCACTCCTTTTGTGTCAGGAGAGACTGGAATGCCAGCAGGGCCACAGGTTGAATGGAGAAAAGCCTTGGGCTTTCCTCATGTTACCTTTTATGTGCAGGTATTCTTTCTGTCTCTTGTGCTCTTATTCCATTTACCTCCTTAGGCTACTTCTTATTACAATTGTTTTCTTTTCTTGCTCCTTTTTTTCCTAGCCATTGCCTTCAGGCAAGACATTTTCTACTTCTCTCCTTTCTCTTCCCTGTGTAAGTGCCTTTGTTTCTATCTGACACTAGGAGGTACAACTCCTCAGTTTTTTATGTCTCAAAAATGCATCTACATTTCATTCTCATTCTCTCTCTCTCTCTCCCTCCCTCCCTCTCTCTCTTGTACAAATTCCCTTCCTAAAGCTTTCCAATTCCGATATCATCTGCTAAGAAGCCCCATGTTACTTTTTGTGATCTTCACTTTTCTTTGCCCTATTTATCTTAGCCTATTCAAAGATCCTACTTCCTCTGCTTCTAACAACTCCTCCCAGACCATATCCCTAGCAATGATCTTCCTTTCTTCTCTTCACAAATTTCTGCCAAGCCACATCAGACTAATTTCCCACTTCCATTTGAGGGTTACTGTCTGCCAATAGCCAGATCAGGAAATGCCTTTGTAAGAAGGTCAAGGTACTTTTATTTAGACCACCTATAATAACAGAAAGAACAATTTGGCATAATTGTTATGGCACCTGGCTAGAAACTGGAAGACCATGAATTCTAGTTCCTTCTTAGGCACAGAACTAACTGGGTAACTTGGCCCAGCAACTTGGCCCCATAAAAACCCGCCAACCCATACAACATGGTGAAAGAAATGAATAAAAATTCTATACAGCATCGTCATCGCGTCCGTTAACAAGGGCTGCGGTGGATGTTGAGGTCCCTGAGCATCCATCGACAAGTGGCTACAAGTGGACCAGCCAACAAAACGACAAAAATATAGTGTAGATGAAAATTGTGCCATAATGGCCTGTTATTACAACTCAGAGCCAGGAAAAAGACACTATTTAAAGTGAATGTATGAATTATGGAAACAACAATATCCAGATTCAAATGTTAGTGAACAACGACTAGCAGATCAAAGGCAGTTTATTATACGGAATAAAGTGTTTATTGAAGTTGAACTTGAGGAAATTCAGGCAAATTGCAAAACTAAAAAAACAACATCACAAGCAGAAATAACTGATACTCAAGACACAACTAAAGACATTGTAGTAGAACTCCCAGAAGAAGCAGTTGGGGAGGAAATATCAACACTACCACCAGAACCAGTTATCATTGAACCAACTGATGAACTAACTCAAAAACAAAAAGAATTGAAGGACAAGATCATGAAGCTTTTTCTGTCTAATGAGGAAAGGCAACATTTACCATCATTAAAAACTGTGCCCAAGAAAATTTTGGCCCCCATCATGAAAATGGTTAATGCAGTTCTTTCAAAAATTGAATCGGGATCCATCTTGGAAACAAATCAGTTAATGTACAGTGCAACTGTAATAGTCACTAATGATCTAGGCATTAAAATCAAAGCACCTAGTCACACAACAGAAAAAGCATCAAAGCCAAAGTAGAAAATCCGTCTAGAACAAAAAGTCAAAAAATTAAGGGCAGATGCTAGCAAGTTAAAGAACATGCATGAGCAAGGCTTAAAAACAGCAAAATCAGAGATCAACTAATCAGAAGATATAGATTGGATACAAGAAACATCAATGAAGCTATAGAGATTGTAAAACAGCAGATAACAGCAACAGCTAGAAAAATTGAAAGATATGAGACACAAATAATCCAATACAAACAAAATCAGCAATTTCGATCAGACCAACGGCGTTTTTTATCAAAGTCTTAATGTGAATGGTTACACCAAAAGTGAAAAACCAGAAAAGCAGACCACAGTTGAATTCTGGAAAGAATTGTGGGAAAATGCAAAGGACTACAATAAGGAAGCAAAGTGGATACATGACTTTGAGAAAAACATTGGCAATAAACAAATGCAAGTATTAGAAATAACAACTGAGATGGTCAAAAATCGAGTAAAAAAAGTAAAAAATTGGACATCACGTGGAAATGACCAATTACATGGTTTCTGGCTCAAATATCTGAACAGTTTACATGCAATATTGGCTAGGCAACTGAATGAAATTTTACAAAATGGTCAAATTGATGAATGGTTGACAACTGGAAAAACATACTTGATTCAGAAGGATGCAACTAAAGAAACAATACCTGAAAACTACAGACCAATAACATGCTTGCCAACAACCTTCAAATTACTCACAGGCATTATTGCAGATAACATTATGGATTATTTGGAAAAAAATAACATCTTGCCAGTAGAGCAAAAAGGCAACAAAAGAAGGAGCAGGGGCACAAAAGATCAGCTCCTAATTGATAAAATGATATTAGAAAATTGTAAGAACAGAAAAACGAACTTGAATATGGTCTGGATTGATTACAAAAAGGCATTCGACTCATTGCCACATAGTTGGATCATAAAATGCTTAGAAACAACTGGCATTAGCAAAAATATTACATTCTTTACTGAAAAGGCGATGAAACATTGGAGAACTGAGTTGGCAGTAGGGAATGAGAACTACAGAATGGTTAATATCAAGCAAGGAATTTTACAGGGTGATTCACTTTCACCTCTT
The DNA here is from genome assembly GCF_009769535.1 of Thamnophis elegans. Lineage (NCBI taxonomy): Eukaryota > Metazoa > Chordata > Lepidosauria > Squamata > Natricidae > Thamnophis > Thamnophis elegans. The sequence continues at coordinate 37,069,563 of NC_045544.1, read as the reverse complement.
CTCTTCATCATCGCCATGATCCCACTATCACTAATCTTAAAAAAAATGAAATTAGGCTACCAAACAGCCAAAGAAGCTGAAAAAAATTCTCATTTATTATATATGGATGATTTGAAACTCTATGGAAAGTCAGAAATAGAAATCCAATCACTGACAAACACAGTCCGAGTATTTAGTATTTCAATGCAGTTTGGCATTGAAAAATGTGCCACTGTATCCATAAAAAGGGGCAAAATCATTACATGTGAGGGAATTGAAATGCCCAATGGCCAACTAATTAAATGCAGTGGAAATGAAGCCTACAAATACTTAGGCATTCTGCAGTTGGATAGCATCAAGCATGGAGAAGTAAAAACTATTGTCAGGGGCGAGTACACCAACAGAGTTAGGAAAATTTTGAAATCTAAATTGAACGGTGGAAATACAATCAAGGCCATAAATACCTGGGCAATACCAGTTATAAGATACACAGCTGGTATAGTTAACTGGACACACAAGCTGATTTGGACATTTTGGACCAAAAAACCAGAAAACTAATGACAATGCACTACAGTTTACATCCACGTGGTGATACTGACTATACCTGCCCCGAAAATCAGGTGGCAGAGGATTATTACAAGTGAAGCAAATAGTTGAAGAAGAAAAACATGCACTGGCTGATTATTTAAAAGAAAGTCAAGAACATCGATTAATCGAAGTAAAGAACAAAAATCTATTGAAGGTCCAACAGACGAAACAAGAATACAGAAAAGATGTGATAAAATCAAGAATGGAGAGTTGGCAGAACAAAGATTGCATGGCCAATTTCTGGAAAAAATAAAAGATAAAGTGGACAGTGAAAAAACTTGGTTATGGTTAACAGCAGGTACATTAAAGAAAGAAACAGAGTCATTAATCCTGGCTGCGCAAGAACAAGCTAGCCGCACAAATGCCATTAAGGCCAAAATCGAAAAATCCTCTGATGATGCCAAATGCAGACTTTGCAAAGAAGCTGATGAAACTTTTGATCACATAGTCAGCTGCTGTAAAAAAAATCACGCAGACTGATTATAAATTGCGGCACAATTCAGTAGCACAAATGATCCATTGGAATTTGTGCAAAAATTATAATATTAAAACAGCAACAAACTGGTGGGAACATCAGCCTGAAAAACTCACCGAAAATCAGATGGTCAAGATCTTGTGGGATTTTCACATACAAATGGACAAAATACTGGCGCATAATACACCTGACATCACACTGGTTACAATCATAGACATTGTAATACCAGGTGATAGCAGGGTCGATGAGAAGGAATGTGAAAAAATTGCAAAATACCAGGATTTAAAAATTGAAATTCAATGACTATGGCACAAACCAGCAGTGGTAATTCCAGTGGTAATCGGCACACTGGGTGCTATTCCAAAAGCACTGGAATTACATTTAAAACAGTTAAAAATTGACAAAATCACCATCAGTCAAATGCAAAAAGCCGCACTGCTTGGATCTGCACACATATTACAAAAATACGTTACACGTCCTAGGCTCCTGGGTGGGGCCCGACTAGTAACCAATGCCAAATCCGGTGAAACAACTGACCGCTGTGATACAATTGTATAACAATAACAATAACAATAACAACAACAACAACAACAACAACAAACAACAACAACATCATCATGGTTGCAGAGAGCCGAAGCATACAGAGATGTATCAGGGATGCCAGAGTCGAAGAAAAAGAACTGGAAAGAAAATCATGAAATATTGTGATGTGGTCATTGAAACTACACGGCTATGGATGAAATATATAACAGTGATACCCGTTGTCATTGGGGCACTTGGTAACATGTTCCAGAATTTTGCAAAACACATAAATTGCAGCTTCCTGCAATAACACCAGCAGAACTGCAAAAAATAGGAACATCATATATTTTAAGAAGATTCTTGAATGATACCTAAGACACTAGCAGCAACCTGTATCAACCATCAGCACCAGTCAATGGTATTTATGACACATTTTTAAATATTCAGTTGACTGAATTTCATTGTTAATGAATAAAAGAGACAACAACAACAACAACAACAACAACAGAATCTTACAAGTCTGACATGCTGTCCATCCTTCTCCTTCTTACAGTTAATGAATTAGGAAGGTATCTTTCTGAACAACTTCCAAATGTTATAATTATGGCCATAAAAACCCTTCACTCCTTTTGCCTAGTTAACAGCTCTTGCATATTTCTGTCAAGAAATACCCCCCCACACACAAACACAAAATTTTCTTCTTCAATGATAGTGTACTTCATTTTTCAAATAACATGTTGTAGTCCAATAAATAAAACATATTTATTATATAACCTACTGTAACCTTTTATAATTCAGCAGAAAGGCAAAGAGTTTTTGCTAACAATATATAGCCATCATTTCCTGTAAATTTGTATTTTCCATCTTATTCTCTTTGTCTTAATTAAGTACATATCAAAAGCATTACATAGCCAGGTACTGAGAAACATAGTCACATTTTGAACCTGGATGATGTGTAGAAATGGTAATTTAAAATGATTTCACAGAGATCTCATAATTAAGTTCTACACCCAATGACAGCCATGAATTCTTTTCAGAGAAATTGATGTTGGGGTCATTATCAGATTGAGTCTGCTTTGATTATCTAAATGTTTGTGTGTACACTCATATTTTATGTGTTTCTAACTGCATCTACAAAAGGATGAATGAATATTTTAAGGTATTTATTTAATTATATTAAATATGAATTATTTAAATTGATTTAATTATTTAATTAATATTAATTATTTAATGAGAACATTTTATTAAGCAGATTTCAAACCACTTTGTTGCTAGAAGGAAAGGAGGAAACAGAACATTTGGAGGTCTACAAGGGATCAACCTTCTGTTTTCTTACCTTAGAGCAATTGTAGAGCAAGTGCTTGTAAACCCAGAGTGTTTATGGCCAAGGAGCTGTGCAGTGAAACAGTTACATCTGACAAGTGTAATCATGATAGATTATCACAAATAGGCCATAATAGGTAAGAAGCTGTGGCAAATCCATTTAATTTTGCCAGTTTGAGAAGAAGGTCTGTTACTTGCTTGGAGTATTGTAACATATTCTGTTTGGAGCTGAAAACCATTGCAAGTTACAGATAATCCAGAATGTCGCAGCATTGGTAGTTAAGAGTATGTCTTGGGGTATGACCATGTAACACCACCAGTAGACAAGCTGCACTGGGTACCAATGTGGTTCTGAGTGCAATTCAGGAAATCAATGGTCAGCATGGCACAGGGCCAGAATATTTTGTAGGACTGACTGTCTCCAACATTCTTTGCCTATTATTCAAAATCAGATAGGCTTTGGGTTCCATTGGAGAAGCAGTGTCGCCTTTGGGATTTAGGAGTTGTACCTTCTCTATAGTTACTGTATACCTACCCTATGAAACAACATTCTCCCTATTTAGGATTGAGATGACCCCAATAATCTTTAATAAGGCAGATTATTTCAGCTCCTTTGGGGCCTCTAATTGTCCCCAGAGTGGTATGTTTTGTGTATTTTTCTTTTACTGCAATGTTTTTAATTCATGTTAACTACCACAGTTGCTTAGTGAGTGGGCTTCTATACACAATGAGTAAATAAATAAAAACAAATAAAAAGATGTAGGTCTATTACAGGCTTACCAGGTTTATGTTACAGGCTGAGGTCTAATAGCTATTATGCTATTATTCATTTAAAATGTGTATTTCACCAAGTGTAGCAGTTTAAAAGAGAAATTACACACTTCAGTGAAAAATAAAGGCCAGAATTCATTTTATTTCATTTACTTAATAACTTTCTGGGATAGTTATCGAGGAAGAAGTGGCAGTGATAGCATTAAATGTTTCATAATTTTGAATTCTGCAGAAAAAGCAAAATATGAGATTTCTGCTACATGGGATACCACTCAAGATCTCCTATTAAGCTTTTACTTTTCAAATTTGGCATCTAACATGTTTGTATTTTCTTCCCTTTCTTTTTCCTACGCCTTCATATAATGCAATCAGAGAAGGCATTCAATCATCATCTCTGTGGAGAGCAGATTCCTCTACCTGTTGTGAATGATTATAAACATGTGAGAGAGGAGGGCACTGAGGAAAATGGCCTGATCTATTTCCCATTGTGACAAAGGAATGGTTTTCATGCCAGGTGTGTTATCTGCTGCCATCATGAAAAAATAAGATCCTTTAAAAAAAAAAAAAAGGGAATGCTTATTTATCGATTTGCATATTTAACTACTTTAACGTTTGAATCCACAGTTATTGAAGTACAGCAGCATAATTACTGTGCATTTGACTGAACAGCATTCATGAACAGCCGGCTGCTGATAGAAAGGATATGTAAGTCAGGCTGAAAAGTGGCAGAAATAATACAAACGCATAGTCAGCCACTTCTTACTTAGCAGTTTGTGTGCCTGTACATGTCTGTGCATCTGCACAAACACAAACACACACACACACACACACACACACACACACACACACACACACACACTTACATTGAGAATGTAAAACACGGCTCTGCTTACTTTAAAACATAAGATCAGTCCAAATGGATTTTTAAATCATTGTAACCGCAACATTGCTATTACAAGAAGTATAGAATGAATGTTTTCCAAAGACACGAAGAAAAGATCTACTAAAATGAAGAAAAAGAAAAAGTCAAGGGATGAAAATGTCAAGTTTGTTTTTCTTTTTTTCATCATAAAGAAAGTAGTGGGAGAAGAGATGTCTTAGGACATGATGTAGAAGTATCCGCTTGGAAAACAAAGGCAAAAGAAGCAGCAGCTGGTCCCCGAAGGATGTTGTGTAGAAAGAGCAGAAGAATAACACTTCAGCGAGCAGCCTTTACCTCCTAGGGCTAAATTTTTCATTTGGAAGAAATACATTTCACTAAGAATGGTTTTCTTCACAGGGGATGGGAAGGCTGAGTTGTTAGGCCGGTTTAATTAAAATGAATCAGGCTGTCTCACTAGGAATTCTAGTTTTAAGACTGAATTGATATCTCAATGAATGGGGAGCTTGCATTCTTTAGCGTTGGTTTATCTGGTAATGGAATTGGGCTGTCTGTACTTAATTTGTCAGACTCATTACCTTAAGTCTTCCCAAAGATTTAGGAACATTAAAGCAAGTCCCTTCCCTTTGTTGCTCAATGTTGACCCTGGTTAATTTCTACTCATATCATGCACTTCTTTCAAAGGTGGCAGTTTTTATTTATTTATTTAATATATTTATAACCCCTTTTATTATTTTTACAAATAACTCAAGGCAGTGAGCATACAGTATGCAATACACCTTTCTCCTCCTATTTTCCCCATAATAACCTTTTCAAGTTAGTTGGGCTGAGAGAGAGTGACTCGCCCAAAGTCACCCAATTTGGTGCCTTAATCACTAGACAAAACTCTCTCAATTTCCTGAAGATCGATGATGATGCATCTTTGGCTGGGAATAATTTAGGAGTACTTCTAAAAAAACATTTAAATATGTATGTATGCATGTGTGTATGTATGTATGTATATATGAATGTATGTATGCATGTGTGCGTGTATACATTAGGTCATACATACATACTTACCAGTGATGGAATTCAAATTTTTACTACCGGTTCTGTGGACATGGCTTAGTGGGTGCGGTGTGGCTTGGTGGGCATGGCTTGGTGGGCATGGCAGGGGAAGCATACTGTAAAATCTCAATTCCCTCCCCACTCCAGGGGAAGGATACTGCAAAATCCCAATTCCCTCCCAATCAGCTGGGACTCGGGAGGCAGAGAATAGATGGGGGCGAGGCCAGTCAGAGGTGGTATTTATTCTCTGAACTACTCAACTTTTCTGCTACCGGTTCTCCAGAACTGGTCAAAACCTGCTGAATGCCCCCTGTGATACATACATACATACATACATACATACATACATACATACATACATACATACATACATCTAAACCCGCCTATATACCTCTTTTGCACTAGTTGTCATTTTTGGCATTCAATCTGCATTCCATTCACATTCCATCATCTTTCATTCATTCTTAACTTTATTCTTCTTTTACCACACAGGTTCTTGCTGCATTCATCTTATATATATTTCCTGAAGTGCAAAGAAGCATGCTGTCATATGAAACTACTTTTTTCCCCTTTTGATTAATAGTCAGTCCCACATACAAACAACATGTACTATCCACTATCTCATTGTTGCTATTTGCAAGTCATAATGTATCTTCAACCAACAACTTCCAACATCACTATAAGTATTCTTTGTGCATTTATTCATAATACAACAAACAACTAAGGGGACATTGCAGAAATATCTGAGATGGTAAACATTATTTGAAGATGTAGATGTTAAAACAACCGTATTTTTTGTAAATTTTGTAAGCAGCTCAGGCAGACTTATCTCTGATTCACTGGAAGCAGGGAGTGGTAGGGTGTATAACGCAGTCAGACTTACAAGATTTTGTTATTATAGCAAATTTCAATAAAAGTGATTGTAATCCTTCTTTGGGAGTTGATTTTCTGATCTGGTCTACCTAATGGGGATGACACCTTCCCAGGGACACTTAATAAACTAATCCAACTGCAGGCTTTTGCATTCAGTCTTGTTACATTAGTCTTTTTATCCGGACAACAGTAACACCAATCATCACACATAAATATAGTTGTTAAAGGTATAATTGCAGGATGTAAGCTGTTCTAAGTAAAACTGCCTTTTAGAATTGACTGATGGTGATTTTGTCAATGTCCATGGTGTTCAAGTGGTGCTCCAGTTGTTCTGCAATATTGTTATTTATTGTATGCATAATAATGCAAAATTACAGCTGCCACTTTTTAGTAGGTGATAGCCTTCACATGCATCAATTTTTTCCCAAGAACCTAGGATGTTATAATGTGGATCCAAGCAGCGTGGCCTTTGGCAACTGGCAGATGAAAATTTTGTCAATACACAGATTTTCTAAGTCTGCCATCCACAATTTTTTGATATAGCACCCAGTGTGCCAATAACCAGTGGTATCACGATGACTGGTTTTTGCCATAATCTGTCAACATTGATTTTCAGATCTTGATACTTTATGATCTTCTTCAATTCTTTGTCTTCTATTTTACTGTCTTCTGGTATTGCCACATCAAATATCCATACTTTCATTAATTAAAGTCTCTCTTGTTCAGGAGCTCTTTTTGTAGTGTTCCCCCCTCCTGTTTTTCCCACAATAGTCCTGTTTTTAGTGGGCCTAGAGAGAGTAGCTGTCCATAAGTCACCCAATGAGCTTCTGTGGTATATAGTGCTTTCCAATTCCAGCTGTTATCTTAGATTCTTTCAATCTTAGTCATAAATAATAAAATCAATCATGCTTCTTAATCCACTCATTTTCCAAACATGTATATCTAAAATATTTAAGCCATATATTCAAAACAACAACAAAACAGAACAGTTATTTGCTTTGTTCATTCTTGGAACTTGGAATAGCCTAACCACTGTTTATGTACTATCTCATCTCATTCCATACATTCATCATTGTCATCTATTTAACCTAATTAGGTAAACTAATTAGTTAACCTAATCTTGTGAAGCTGCTTCTCCAATAATATTGTACTGCAAACTAGGGCATACAAAACCTTTGCTTGACCAATTCTCGAATACAGCTCGTCTGTCTGGAATCCACACTGAATATAGGCCATTAACACAATTGAGCGAGTCCAGAGGTATTTCACAAGAAAAGTACTCCACTCCTCTGCTCATAATAGAATACCTTATGCCACCAGGATTGAAATTTTGGTTTGGACAGCCTAGAATTATGCTGTCTATGGTCTGAATAAGCGTAGTACACAAAACTATCTGTTACAATGTCCTACCTGTCAATGACTACTTCAGCTTCAAGTGCAATAATACACGAGCACACAATAGATACAAACTCAAAGTAAATCACTCTAAACACGATTGCAGAAAATATGACTTCAGCAACAGAGTGTTCAATGCCTGGAATGCACTACCTGACTCTGTTGTTACCTCCTCAAGGCCCCATAACTTGAACCTTAAACTATCTACTGTTGACCTCACCCCATTTCTAAGAGGTCAGTAGGGGTATGCATAAGTGCACCAGCATGCTTAACATTTCTGTCCTCTCTCCCCATTTATTTGTTCCCATTTCCTGGGTTCTTATTCATATTTATTCTTTCGTGTTCTCTTGTAAATGAGTGACAAACTAAAAAAAAATCTAACAGAATATTTTTTTTCTTGGGTCATATTGATTCAGACTGTTGTATAATTTTCCCTCAATCTCACATTTTTCACTGGAGTATAACATAAAATTATTACCAGCCTATGGGTTCCTATGTTATACTGTTATACACTCATACTTAGTGATATTATTTTGTACTTCCTAACATACATTTTTGCTCTATAATTCATGATTAAATCTTCATGTTTACTTCCCAGCAAGAATTTATCAATTCCATTCTACAAGATCAAATCATCTTTTTCTAATCTACTATAACCTCCTTTCTTTTAGTATCATAAATATAGCTATTTTTCTTCCAGTCAATTCATTTGTTAACTTAAGCAGATTACCATTAGGCCAGTGGTGAAATGCATTTTTTTTACCACTGGTTCTGTGGACGTGGCTTGGTGGGCATAGCAGGGGGACGATACTGCAAAATCTCCATTCCCACCGCACTCTGGGGCCAGCCAGAGGTGGTATTTGCCGGTTCTCCAAACTACTCAAAGTTTCCACTACCAGTTCTCCGGAACCTGTCAGAACCTGCTGAATTTCATCCCTGATTTAGCCCTTTTAGATTTCAAGTCCCAAACTTCCAAGTCACAATATTTTTATTTATCAAGTGACTCATATCCCATGCTCAGTACTAAAACAACCACTTTGGTATGTTGGTTAAGCACCAGGCTAAAAATCAGAAGACCATGAATTTTATTCATTCCTTAGGCACAAAGCCATTCGGGTGACCATTTGAGCTAGTCACTTTCTCTTAGCCTCAGGAAGGAGGCACTGGGAAATCACTTCCAAAAAACTTTGCCAGGAAAACTTTAGGGACCTGCCCAGGCAGCCAACATTGATCCTGAAAAGGGTGGGGGTGGGGGGAACCAAGAAAAAGAAAAAAAGAAAAAAAAAGACCATTGCTAGGTAAAGTCATAGAAAGTCCCTCTGCTTCCATCATGGTTTTGATCAAACAAGATTTATAGTATAGCCTTTATTGTCATTGAACATCATGTATACAATGAAACTGGTTTTAGCCTCACTGATGCAATTCATGACAACAAATACAAACGACATAAATAGTATAAATAATAATCCCTATGCAAGTAATTAGAGAAAGAGAAAGAAGGAAAAAGAAAAACTAGTCACATGTTTCCATGTGTACATGGAGTGACTGTGGTTTGGTTTAAGAGTCTGACAGCTCAAGGATAGAAACTATTTTTAAACTTATTTGTTCAACTGGCTATGCTTTGATGTCTTTTGCCTGATGGTAGAAGTGCAAAGAGACACTTACCAGGGTGTGAATCATCTCTGAGTATCTTCCTTATTCTGCTAAAGCAGCGAGATCTGGCGATGTCATCCAATGGTGTCAGAAGGCAACCAATGGTTTCTTGTGCCAAATTGATTACTCTCTGTAGTGCCTTCCTGTCCAGAGCAGTTAAAACAGTGTACCATACTGTAATGCAGTATGTAAGGACACTTTCCATCATGGACCAATAGAAAGAGGTCATCAGCTGTTGTTCAACCTCATTTTTTTGCAGGACTGTAAGGAAATGAAGTCTCTGTTGGGCCTCACTAGGGACATGTTGTTTTTCCAGGTGAGATCTTGACTAATAAGCACTCCCAAGAATTTAAAAGAGGAAAGCCTCTCCACACAACCCCCCTCTATATACAGTTGGGGCAGGTTCCTCTCTGTCCTTCCGGAAATCTAGCACCATCTCCTTTGTCTTACTAGTAAGGGGGTGTGTGTCCAAGAAAAAGAACAAAAGAACAAATGCTAGGTCATTTCATAGATGGTCCCTGTATTTCCATCATGGCTTTGGTCAATCAAGATTTTCACATATGACATAACAGTTTTTAATAAGACAGGTAAAGTATGGAGTAGCTTGACAGCCTTAGACATGTTGACGTCACATGAAATGTTCTCCCCTTATCATAATGACAGCACTCATCAGTCAAATTACTTTGACCAATAAGTACATGTTCACACCATTCTATACAAACTAGGATTTTGAATCCAAAAACTATCTTCTAAGCCAAAATCCTGTTGCCAGTTTATTATCAACTTGCAGTGTTCTGACACACATTCAAGATATGGTCTTACATTTAAATATTGATGTATGAACATTTTTACAGAATAGTATAACAGCTGAATTTGTGTCATATTGACATGGATTGGATTTAGGTTGATCTGTTTACAGAGTTAAATATATTGTATTAATATGACTTCCATCTAGGTTTTTTAAACTCTGAATATGATCACTGTAATGAATTACATGTTGATGGGAAGTAATGAGGAATAATTTTGACTGACATGAGAAAGACAAGCAGATATGACAGATTACAAAGAAACCTTGAATTGAGATTTGAATAAAAATGAATGCCAGATTCTCTCTGGAAAATATTTTATTTTAATTTTCATAGGTCTAAAGAGAGATGATTATTGTGCATAGGAAAAAATAACATTGTCTTGATATGAAATAGCATAGCCTGTTGTCAGTCCTAACTATTCAAGTCAGATACGCTGAATTATGGCCATCAAAGTTCAGGCAGTGACCTCACACTTGTAACCTGAGATTATCATCCTCTGTTTGATCACACAGCAACCCTTCTCAAGTTCATAAGCAACCAAGACACTAGCTGACATCATAAAGGCTTATTTCTGGATTTGTTGCTACAGGCAACAAGTAAAAAAAAATTGAATCTCTGTTATTTGAAAGAGTATGCATGCTTTCTTTTTAACCATTGAATCTTAACTTCTTTAAGAGCTGTTTGGATTCCTAAACCATCTTATGCTTCATTATGACCTTTGTAAGAGCAGAATGTGTTTTTTTTTTAAACAAATAAAGCGGTAGTTCTGGAACATCTTTACCAACCAACTTCACTTTTCTATGTGATTTTCTCACTAGAAAACATTGGCACTTTGGCAAAGTTCAGCATACAGCAATTGTTACAGGTCAGCGGAAAACAACAGGATCTGAGCAATTTTGTAGGCTGTACCACTGAGTATAAGATTACTGAGTGCCACATTACTGTTATTTCCATCAGGTTAGACAAGCAGCTCTTAGCATGCATACCACTTTCCTCCTGGAGAGACAAATTACTCAGCAAAAATGCTAACATTAAATGGAAGCTATTCAGATCAAAAGGCCACTTAGGTTAGACATCAAACCTTCCAAGTTGCTTTTGCTGGATTGTCATTTTGGCCTTAGTTCAAACATTTCTAAATGTGGCAACCAATGTTTCCTTTAAGCTGTGCTGCCGCGCAGCCGCGCACATGGCAATAAAACACTGCGCAGCAGTTTCCAACTGCCGTGCAGTGGTTTTTGTGAGACTCCTTCCACGATAGTAGGAGAGGAGAGCCAGCCTGGAGACAGCAATCACAAGGCAGAAAGTAGCTGAGAGAAGTGGTGTGGGGGTTGGGAGAAGGCATGGGACAGGATCCCAGCAGATTTGCCATGTGCAAGAGAGAGAGGGGGGAGAGGGAAAGGAAGAGGGAGAGAGAGGGAGAGAGGGAGAGGGAGAGCGAGAGAGTGTGTTAGTTGGTGGGAAAACTTAGCACTTTGTTAAGTTTGTTTCTCTGTGTGTTGTGTATATATAGATGTCTCCATAGGTGCAATTGTGCAAGCATTTTTTTCCTTTTTAAAAGAATTTTTGGATTTCTCACCAAACCTTTAAGACTGAAAGAGTTAGAGTTGAAATATAAAGAGATTGTCAATCGCCATACTGTTAGATTGATAGGCAATTATGGACTATCTTGATTACATCCTCCTTAGAAAGAATATGCTACTGTATGGTTGAGAAAAAGATCAAACTTCATTCCATGGAAACCCAACAAAGTTCATAGGGAGGGTTTCTTTCTATGATGGGCTTCTTGGGTCAACAGTGAATATCAGTTATCAAAAATGTAGGTAGAAAATTGAGCAGGCAATAGGCAATTACAAAAAGGGAAGCCAAGTTTCTGAATTTTGTTTCTTTGCCCTTAGTGATTTATAAATAGACTAATGTTCTGAAAACCTGACCTAAATTACTATATGTTTTAAATAGTTGTAAAGCTATGCTGAAAAAGTTGCTCTCAAGGTATTGTGATAAATTCAATAAAAAGAAGGGAATTATTGATGAACTTAAGGAAAAATGTGAGTATTGGATAGTAAATGGAGAAATAAAATTACCAATTAAAGAGAATATTTGCACCTCAGGGTTGAAATGAAATGTTCTCTCTTACTCTTTCCTCTTCCTCTCTTCTCTCTCTGTCTCTCTCATTCTCTTTCTCTTTGTCACTCTTCTCTTTCTCCTTCTTTTCCATTCTTCTGTCACTTTCTCTCTCCTTCTCCCTTCTCTCTCCTCTTTGTCTCTTTCTGTCTCTCTCACCCTCTTTCTCTTTGTCTATCTTTCTCTCTCCTTCTTTTCCATTGTTCTGTCACTTTCTCTCTCCTCTGTCTCTTTCTGTCTCTCTCCCCTCTTTTTTCTTCCTCTCTTCCTCTCTCCCATTCTTTTATCACTTTTTCTCTACCACCCAACCTGTCCCCATACTTATCTTTGACTGATCATGTTTGCAATAATTTACCTTCTTTTCTAAATAGGCGCAGTTTCCTTACCAGATTCCTTGCTCACTCAAACACACACACACACACACACACACACACACACACTCTCACGCACGAACGCACAAAACCATTTTTCTCCATTCCAATCCAGATCCTATAAATCAATTGCTTTGTGAAACATCTGTGAAAAAACTTCAGGTGCTCAGGCATGAAAATGTGCCGCTCGAACACTATACTTTTCTGCACACACTGAAAAAAAATTAGAGGGAACATTGGTGGCAACAGTTATGAACCTGTTTGGTATCATTATTACCAAACAAAAGATATGGAAAAAACAGGGATGCCAGAATACCAACTTCCTTTTCCATATTACAGAGGTGTAAAGAGGAGTACTCGTTATCTCAGTTGGATTGCTGGGATATTCTAGTTCAAGACAATTTCTCAAAGCAAAGCAGTACATTGATTGATTGACTGATTCGTTCGTTCATTCATTCATTCATTCCAAAATAAAACAAATGAGTGTTTTCTAAATTTGACAACTTTAAGATGTGTGGATTTAAACTCCCAGAATTTCCCAGCCAACATATTCAATCAAGCCCACATATAACTGACAGTTAACATTGTTGCAGCATAATATAACATGTATTCAAGAAAGGTGTTGCAGAAAACCAGTATTTTTGCTATCTTCCAGAATATTAATTAAGGAACTGTTCTGACTTTAGGAGGTAAGCTTTTCCAAAGGGAGATGTTTAAACCACCGAAGGCTCATTTCCTTGGATACTCCTCATTATTTTTTAGAGTGGAGACCTAGCCTTTCTGCTTGTTCACATTGAGTGACACCATAGTACAAGTTTTTGCAGTTAATCACTTGTCTTAGAACCAAACAAGTAGCTAGTATAGTTCTGGGATTATACAAAATGTGTATATTCTTATGTCTGTCTGTCTGTCTGTCTGTCTGTCTCTCTCTCTCTCTCTCTCTCTCTCCCCCCCTCCCTTCCCATCATCCATCCATCTATCATCATCATCCATCTCTGTCTGTCTGTCTGCCTGCCTGCCTATCAATCTATTATCTATCAATCTATCAATCTATCAATCTATCATCTATCATCTATCATCTATCATCTATCATCCATCCATCCATCCATCCATCCATCCATCCATCCATCCATCCATCTATCATCACCCATCTCTTTCTGTCTGTCTGCCTGCCTGTCTATGAATCTATCGTCTATCGTCTATCGTCTATCGTCTATCGTCTATCGTCTATCGTCTATCGTCTATCGTCTATCGTCTATCGTCCATCCATCCATCTATCTATCTATCTATCTATCTATCTATCTATCTATCTATCTATGAAATACAATCATTCAATTCATATTATTAGTGCAAAAGGCAGCAATGTAATCATGTCCCAATTTCAACAAATTTATCCCATGTTGGATTTTTTAAAATGTCTTTCTTGCTGTATTAATGCTACAGCCAAAAAAATTCCCCAACTTTTAAATACTACTGAGCCTATGAAAGATGTATTTTAGATTCCTTGTATTTCTTGATTAAAAAAATAATAGTCACAGCCAAGAACAAGTACTGAATCAATTTCTCAGGTTGCATCCATTTATATGCCTCAGGAAATACAGACAATAAACCTATAGCAGGTTTCTTTGTAGAAAAATACTGTTAGTTGAATGATTCCCCTGCCAGGCCATTTTTCCCAGGAGCCAAACGGATTCCCTGAAAAGCCTGCTGCTGGTTAGTGAGTGAATGAGTGATTTTCTCTGCATATATGGCCTCTCCAAAGTTCACGAGGGATGTAAGAATAGAAGCCAAGCAGAAATGAAAACCAAATAACTCCCAAGTTAAGTGTTTTACATTTATTTATTTAATCATGGGGGTGAGGGTGAGGGTAAGGCTTCTCTATAAAGTGCATGTTGTTTCCCGTGGTAATTCCCACTGATTTGGGGGTGAAAAAATAGGTTACTTTATTAATTCTTAAAAGTCCTTTGGCGTGACAAATTTCTCACCTCAGGGATGCTCTAGTGACTATAAAAATGAAAACTTTTTGCTTTCAAATCACTGGAATTAATATATCATTTATTTAAAGGCATTAACAAAAATGTTTTAAAAATCTCTCCATAGGTGCCTTTGTAAAAAAAAGTACTTTAGAATAGAATAGAATAGAATAGCAGAGTTGGAAAGGACTTTGGGGGTCTTCTAGTCCAACCCCCTGCTCAGGCAGGAAACCCTATACTATTTCAGACAAATGGTTGTGCAATCTCTTTTCATGATATAGTTTGTCAAATATATGTATGCATGAATGTATTACAGATGCAAATGTAGATATATACACTGATCGAGAAAAATATTTGGAGAATATGAATAAATTCAATGCTGGCATAAATCATTTGCAAATCTCAGATTAAGAAAGCTCACACAAATTGTTATCCAGTGCAGTATATACAATGTAATTCATTGTCCTTGCTACTGTTCTACATAGGCTTAACTCTCATCAGCCAGATAATCTCAAGGACTGGATTTGGATTCAACCACCCACTTTACATAGATGACACTAAATTATATCTAAATGTGAATGACACATTGACCTACTGATCTACCTTGCACAGATCAGTGGTGAGATATTGGGATGTTATTCAAACTAGAGAAGTGTAGCCAGATGGTAGATAAGATAAAAGGTGATCAAGACTGATGATATGGAACTATCCATGGGTCACATAGCAGATATAAAGACCAGTTACAAGTATCTTGGTATTCCAAAGTCACATGGGAACCATAATGCGGAGGCAAGGAAGAAATCAACAACACCCAAGTACTATCAGAGTAAGACAAAGCAGTTGAAAAACCAGCTCAACAGAAAGAACATGGCAAGATGAGACTTTTCATGGAGATATCTTTGACAGATATCTGAGGTGGCTGACATTGGGAAATCCTACCAGTGACTGCAAAATACTGGACTATAAATCAGCACTGAGGCCCTGATCATAGCAGCACATGAACAGGCACTTAGTGCCAGATCCATAGAGGTGCCAACTGTGCAGAAAGAGTCAAAGACAGTCCAACACATAGTGGCAGGGTGTAAGATACAGGCAGGAATTACATACATATGATCTGCAGATTTCTAACAAAGAACCTACATAATATTGCAATCTGTTTTTCACATTATATAGAATAGAATAAAATGGAATGGAATGGAACGGAACGGAACGGAACAGCACAGTACAGCACAGCATAGCATTGCATAGCATAGCAGAGTTGGAAGGGACTTTGGAGGTATTCTAGTCCAGCCCCCTGCTCAAGCAGAAAAACCTATAGAACCCATTTCAGATAAGTGACTGTCACTTATATTTCTGTGAGACAAATTATGCTCTGATGTAACACTTAATGTTCTAATGTATTGCTTGGTATTGTGGGAAAACATGCCAGCCATCCTTTGGTGAATTGTCCAAATTACTTAATACCACAGAAGCTTCCAACACAAATATTCCATATATTATAGGTGAGATGACTTGCAATTAAATTCCAGTGACTGCCAATTTATAGAGGTCTCTACCTTCTGCTCCAAAAAGATTGGCATATGAGCCTAATTGTTTCCAAAGTCCCAGTAATTGGATTCCCACCTCTGCATTTTTCAAGTCACAATCTATTATATGTTAACATTTTAATTTGTGCATTTCGTTCATGCTTGCTTGTTTGCAAAAGCTGGTGAATTACTAGGAAGCAGGGAAGTATGCAATAAGGCCTTCAAACTTTCCAAGGAGATTAGAAACATCCATGAAGGAGAAGGCAAACGCAGAAGGGCTACTTCTTATTATAAAAGACAGCATGTCTCTCAATACTAATTGGAGGGAAAGGTCTGAATGGGCCCTTGACTTGGTACTGCAACAATTTTAAAAAGTTCCTTTAAGGTTCAGTTTTGTTTTTACCATACTTTCTTCTACTCATCACCTTCCAATAACTTCATTACATTCATGGCTGGGACATGTGACCTAGCCACCTTTCCAAATTGCTTTTTCTATAGAGGCTTCCATGCAACAAGTTTGCTTGCCTGAAGGATTGTGAAAATGCTGTTTCCATTATGCTCTCACAAACTACCGTCTTCTGCAGAAAGATTTACAGGGATAGGAGGATAATCTTTATTTCATGGAATGAACCACCATGAGGAAATGGCTTGTGGTCTGAAGATGGCATCCAGTGGGAACAGTCATCTATTCCCTTGACTTTAAGACTGTTATTGTATTTAGATGAACTTCAATCCAGACAATAATAACTTTCTTCTTTGACATTTGTTTATAAATCCATAGAATACAATAATTCATAATAAAATGTGTGATAGGTTAAAGAATCTTATCAGAACATTTGAGCCATGGTGGTGCAGTGCAGGCTACTTCTACTGACTGCAATTTGGCAGTTCAAATCTCACCAGGCTCAAGGTTGACTCAGCCTTCCACCCTTCCGAGGTCAGTAAAATGAGGAGCCAGATTGTTGGGGCAATAGGCTGACTCTGTAAACTGCTTAGAGTGGGCTATAAAACATTGTAAAGTGGGATATAAGTCTAAGTACTATTGCTATTTGTTGGGAGAAAGGTTGTCTCAATCATGCTGAAAAGGGAAAAGACAGACCTCCATTTATGCATCCTAAAGAAGATTCCCTTCTTCTATAATTGTTTCATTGAAAATAAAGTGTAGAGTTTATAAGTTTATAATATAAAGTTTATATTATTTATCAAAGTGACGGTCTCTCTTCAAACAATGGAGAGGAGAACTTTGTCTGAGTTTCAGGAATTACTAGTCATGGTAAACTGCATTGGCAATTCCTTTTAATCCACAATTTCTCTTTTGAAAGGTTTGCCCACCTATCCAGGCCTGTTTATTCATCCATTCCATATATCTAGGGAAACCATTTTTATTTCTTACCCTTCAAGTCACTGTTGACTTCTTACAACTGCCAGGACCAGTCCCTGCAGTTTTCTAGGCAATATGTTCAGAAGTGCTTTGACCTTGCCTTCTTCCAAGGGCTGAGAGAAAAAACTGTCCAAAGTCCCCCAGTTGATTTCTGTACCTAAAGCAAGACTGGAAACCAGGTTTTTCCTGCTCCTAGACCAGACCCTTAACCACTAGGCCTCCATTTTGTTTTAAAATAAAGCAATATGCTTTTGTTCAGAACAAATTTCATATTTTGCAAGATACTTTTGTGTTTGAAATTTTCATATAGCATTTACAGTAATACTGATATGTACTGTATAATTAGTTGCAGGGTTGGAAAATGTTTTTCCCCCAAATTTGTATTTACATGTTTAATTAAAAATAAAATAAAATAAGTTAATAGATCAGAGTGGCTCTCTTGGAGGTCTGTTAACCCAGTGGTCCCCAACCTTTTTATCGCCGCGGACCAGTCAGACGAGCCTCCCTCGGCCTTCCATCCTGGGCGCGCGTTCCGCAGGGGGGGGGCTTCCTTCACGCCAAGGCTGACAGCCCGCGAGGCCGCCCCGCCTCCTCCTCCTCGGCCGCCGGGGGAAGGGAGGGGGAACCGACCCCGCGATCCGCTCGCTCGGGCAGCCCTTTTTCCTCGCTGCAGTTCGGCGGGGGAAAAAGATGGCCCTGTGTCCTACTTCGGGTGGGCGGGCGGCTGGCGCGGCGGAGGCCGGCTGCTTCCGAGGGGGTGGGCCTCCGCGCCGCGCTCCATGAAGGGAAGAGGGGGAGAAGGCGGGCTGCGGCCGAAGGGTCCCCGAGAGCCCCGCCGGCCTGACACAAAAAGCGCTTCGGCGGAGCGGCGGGGGGGAGGGGCGGGAGGCAGGTGACACTCCAGGAGGGGGGGCAGAGCTGCGCCGCGAGTCTTACGTAAAGCCTCCCCTCCCCGCCTCGGCGGAGGAAAACATCTCCCACCTGGGTGGGGCTGCGCGCGAAGCGCCTCTCGGAACGGCGAAGCTCCCCAAGTTCCCCCGAAACGGCCGCGCTGCGCCCCTCCCCCCCGCAACCTTAGTTTCTCCTTGGGAGGAAAATGCAGCGCCGCCGCCCCCTCCTGCCCCCCCCTCGTCATTCCACGGGGCAGGCGGGCCGGGTGAGTCCGCGGACAAAGTTTCGTCTCCCAGGCAGCCTCCGCCAGCAGCATCCCAAGTTCGGGCCGAGGCCGCCGCTGCCGCCCCCTCCCTCCCGGGGCGAGCAGAGCAAGAGGGCGGGGGGGAGATTGGGCCTCCCCTCGCCCCCCCAGCCCCGCACATCTGGGGCGGCGAGGGGGGGCAGAGAAAGGGCGCGTTCATGAGGACTACAAAGTTGCAAATATGGCCCCCGGCCGCTGCAGCGATCATGGCCCCCGGCCGCTGCGCGGCCCGGTGCCAGGTACTCCACGGCCCAGCACCGGTCCGCGGACCGGGGGTTGGGGACCACTGTGTTAACCTATTCCAAATATCTGTCACAATCACAAATTATGGCAATTGTTTTACTTTCTAAATTAAGTAACCTATTGAAAGAAACACATTTACTTTTGAGTAGAATTATATTAGGAAGGAACATGACTTGAATAAAAAAAGTCATCACTCTGTCAGCCAATACAGCAGTTCTAAACTGCTTTGTCTGAAGCATATTTGAAAATTTGGAATTAAAAGAATAAGCTACATTCTGCTGCTAGACAGAAATGCTGTTTATTAAAGGAGATTATTATTATTACTATTATTGTGTTCTTATGATTACTAGTATGGATAGAGGCATATCATTCTAGACACAATATCTATATGATGAAGAATGCTCTGTAACAGATATAATAAACATCCAGTTGTATTTTACAACACAAGGAAGCATATGGAGTCAATTATCAGCAAAATAAGCATATAATCATTCATTCAATCTCTTGAAGGAAGGACTATATTGTACTCATATCAAAAAAAATAGAATGAAAGGTTTCCAAGTTACAAAAATGTAAAAGAAAAATAGGTGGAATTTATGATGGAACCACTGTTCCCAAATTGAATGCCTTCTGGATAGGTGTATCTTCAGCTTCCAGAATTCCCTAGAAGAAGGCTACTTTTGGGAATTTCTGGAATTTAAATCCATTCATCTAGAGTAGGGCTGTCAAACTCACGGCCCACAGGTCAGATGCATTACATGCTGGCCACCCGCATGCTCTGTTTACGAAGGGGCAGGGAAAAGTCATGATACATCATGTGATGCCGCCGTGACGATGCAAGTTTGACACCCCTAATCTAGAGACTGTCCAAATCTGAGAAGACTGCTGTACATCATTCAGAGGGACACTTCCTCCTGAGGAATGAAAAATATGCTGACCCATAGAACCTATACTAAATACTTGCAGACTTATCCTCTATTTGCCGTACTGCATTATTTTAACAAAAAATGTTTTAAAATACTATTTAAATTCCCAGCCAAATAAAAAAGGACAGACAGAATCTGACTGCCAGCAGCAGGCCAGACTTCTTGGTTGTTGCAGCTGTTTCCCTCTATATTTCAGCATGTGCAAAACATCTGACACTCGGATACTTGTCTCTGCAGCTTAGCCATTTGAACACACTTAGTAGAGCTGTAATGAAGCCAACAGAGACACAGCAGTGGCAATGTGTACTTCAACAGTAAGATATCTTTTCTGATAGATTTCTGGGTAAGCAGTGGGTAGAGATGAAGTTAAAAAGAAAAAAATGGAGCATTGACTACTTCTGAAATCAAGTTTCT
>NC_045544.1:35494098-35541598 GCF_009769535.1 Thamnophis elegans | reverse complement strand
TCCTAGGTGATGCTGCAACAAGAAAGTGAAGTTAGAAGACGTTTACAGGAAAACAAATGTAATTATTATGCAACTGAACTTATAAAAAATCCTGAGATTTGATGGCATTGCTATCCCATACCAATTTAGTACAAGATATATACAGGTACCATATTTTTCAGAGCATAAGACGCACTGGAGTATTTTTAGCCATTTCAGCTAAGTTTGTTACTTTCAATGTCCATTCTTGGATTGTAGGCAAGTCTTCCTTCTTCCAATATTGCGCCACCAACAGTCTTGCTGCAGTTATCAGGTGCAGAATCAAATTGGTCTCTACCACTGTAAAATCAGTACATATACCTAGTAAAAATAACTGAGGAATAAACTTTATCCTTTTTTTAAAAACATTTTGCATGACCCACCATATTTTTATCCAAAATGCCTTAACCTTTTGGCAGGTCCACCATATATGATAATATGTAGCATCGAGAGAACCACACCTCCAACATTTAGGCTGTACATTCGGATACATAGCAGCCAACTTTTTAGGATCTAAATGCCATCTATAAAACATCTTGTAAAAATTTTCTCTCAGATTTTGAGCTTGTGTAAATTTCACATTTCTTACCCAAATTCTTTCCCATGTATCCAACATTATTGGTTCCTCAATATTTTGAGCCCATTTTATCATACAATCTTTAACTAATTCTGTTTCCGAATCCATCTGTATTAATACATTATATATCCTCTTTATATGCATTAAGCTTTGATCTCTTATTTGTTTAAACAGATTATCCTCAACTTGAATAAAGCCAATTTTTTGATCTATTTTCCACCTAGCCTGTAATTGCCCATACTGGAACCATGTTTGAACTACCTTCTCCTCTTTTAATACCTCTAAAGATTTTAATTGTAATACCCCCCTTTCCGAGGTAAGAAGCTGTCTGTAAGTAAATCTATCCTGTTTTTGTGCTGTATTCATATTTTCAATTGCATGTCTAGGAATTGCCCACATGGGTATCTTGTCATTTAATTTATATTGGTATTTCTTCCAAACCCGCAATAAAGCATTTCTCAAAATATGACTTTTAAAGTTCTTATCCAATTTTTTGTTGAATAACAGGTAAGCATGCCAACCAAATACCAGATCGTGTCCCTCATATCTCAAAGATCATTCAAATGAGAGATATAAACGAGACTGGAAAAAATGGATTGACTATATACAAAATAAATACGGGACTAAGAAATTCCAGTTAGCCTATGCTTAAGATCAGAAATGATTTAAACTGTTAAAAGTTAGTTCAGTAAGAAGAAGCTAAGTTCAATCTAGAATGTCATTAATTTCTTTATTTCTTTTTTCTCAATAGATTTTAGACTGTGTTAGTTAAAAATCCATACCGTGTACGGGTTCTGGGAAGTCGGGGGGGGAAGGAGGAGGGGGGATGGGGGGGTGGAGGGAGGGAGGGGTACACACAACAAAAAAAAATTGTATTTCAATGTCTTAATGATTGACAAATGATGACATATTTGTGTTTGTTTTTTTTAAAGAAAAATAAAAAAGTTCTCATAAAAAAAAAAAAAAAAAAAGACGCACTGGAGTATAAGACGCACCAAGGTTTTGAAGAAGCAAAAAAAAAATACTGCTTTTGTACTTTGCAAACATCCCAAAACCGGTCCATTTTTCATGAAAATGGGCCCATTTCTTTGGAAATGATTAGCCCTTAGGAACCTTAGGAGGCTTTGTAGAGTGCTCCTAGGGGTTGTTGTTGGGGGGGGGGGCAAAATTGAGCAAAAAACTGCCTGTTTTTTGCTCGTTTCTGCCCTCCCCAGCCCCCAGGAACTGTCTGAAAGCCTCCATAAGGCTATGCATGGCCATTTTGATGAAGGGGTAGAGTTTCGGGAGGCAAAAAATACTCTATTCAGTGTATAAGACACACCCAGATTTTCAACCTCTTTTTTGAGGGAAAAAGGTGCGTCATACTCCGAAAAATATGGTAGTTCTCAACTTATGACTAGCCACTTAGCACCTGAAAGAAGCTACGACCTAGTTCTGAAGTTCTGACATGGTCATGTGACCTCACTGTGGGCACTCAGGCCACATTTACACTGTTTGTAGTATCCCATGACTGCATTTTTTCATGGTTATCATTGTAAAAAACTCTACGTTTTGGTTTCCAGAAAACCCATGCCATAGTGAACACTTAACCATGCCATAGTGGATTCATTTAATGGCAGTGGCATTCATTTTATGATCACTGCATTCGCTTAATGATCACTGCAAAAACATTGTAAAATCAACCTGATTGAAACCATCATGATATGTACAAATGTAATGGGCAGTCTCCATTACAATTGTATGTTGTGGGCTACCTGTAATTATGTATTAGGCTTGCTTACAACTGATATTTTCTCTTATTACTAAAGGGAGCTAACATGGAAGCTTCTACTAATTTCATTCCAACAACAAATGTATTAAATAAGGCTGACAAAAAGGGATTGGTCCAAAATCAGTTTAATAGAATTGAATTGAAATTAAAAAGCTGGACCATCCCATCATCTTTGAAATATTATAATCATTAGATCATTGGTATTTTTGAGTCAGGCAAGACCTTAACTTAAAGGTGGACCACCCAGCTTCTACTTAAGTATCTTCAGGGGATTGAGGAATGTGGGAAAAGATTCTTTTCTCTGTACTGAGGAGGGAGAAGCAATGTTGATTTCAATAGCACTTCTGTAATGTGCGGTGAAGACAAGGAGGAGTGAGGCAGCCATAAAGCAGAACATGTTTCGCTCTATGGTGGGGTGCAGTGGCATGCACTTTAAAGTGCCAGTGTGCCTTCCGGCCATTCAGTGGGACCTGCAGAATGGCTGGAAGGCACGCCGGCACTTTAAAGTGCATGCCGCTGCCCCGGCCATACAGCGGGACCTGCTGAATGGCCGGAAGGCACACTGGCACTGACACTTTAAAGTGCATGCCGCCTCACTCCGCCATAGAGCAAAACATGTCCTGCTTTATGGCCGGGAGGCACACTGGCACTTTAAAGTGCATGCTGTCGCCCTGCCATACAGCGGGACCTGCTGAATGGCTGGAAGGCACGCCAGCACTTTAAAGTGCATGCCGCCTCGCCCCGCCGTAGAGCGAAACATGTCCTGCTTTATGGTCAGGAGGTGCGCTGGCACTTTAAAGTGCATGCCACCACCCCGGCCATACAACAGGACCCACTGTATGGCCGGAAGCTGTCGTGTCCCGCTCTATGGCGAGGCGCAGTGGCATGGCTTTAAAAAATAAAAAGTGCCAGCCTGCGTGCCAGCAGAGGCAGGTAAAACACACATACACACTTATAATTATTATTACTTATAATAAAACTAATTACAATTACTTACAAATAATTTTGAATTCCTCCTCCCTGCCCCCTCCCTCAGACCCACATACCTTTTCCAGCTGTGTCAGAGGATTTCAACTTTCCTCTTGTCCACCATGATGAAAATGTAAAAAGAAAAAGGCAACTTAGGCAAGAATTTCTGCTGCCAGAGCAGGAGGCGAGAGAACCACGTGCCTCCTTTGCATAAGGAATTTTTTGCCTTTTAACCCTTGCTTAACTCTGCGCAAGGGTTAAAAGGTGAAAAATTCCTTATGCAAAGGAGGCACATAGTTATCTCACCTCCCCCTGCAGTTAGCATTAAGCAGAGTCATCCACTGTGACTCTGGCAGCAACTACCTTAGCATTTTTCCTTTTAATTTTTCTTTTCTTTTCATCATGACACTGGTGAGGCCCTGCCTCCCCTGCCTCCCCTGACTGCATGTCCCTGTAGCACTTAGACTTATATACCGCTTGACAGTGCTTTACAGCCCTCTCTAAGCCATTTACGGCATCAGCCTATTGCCCCCAACAATCTGGGTTCTCATTTTACCCACCTTGGAAGGATGGAAGGCTGAGTCAACCTTGAGCCTGGTGCGATTTGAACTTCCAAATTGCAGGGACCTGACAGTCAGCAGAGGTAGCCTGCAGTACTGCACTGTAACCACTGCGCTACCATTGTTCATGACTTCCTATTGAACAGCAGTATCAAAACACATGAGCTGTGTTTTGTGGTCCAGATTCAGATTGTGACAGAGATATTTTGCATTGCATGATCAAATTCATAGCAGCAGGAACAGCTTTCTGCCTTGCCAGCAGCTCATTTGGATGCTTAGACCTTGTACACTCAAGCTGTCTTCAGGAGCTCTGGTAGTGTTGTGTCCCCACAAAAAACCTAGGCTTAGAACAGCATCACCTCACCTTCCATGTCCTACAACTAAAAATAATTAGGTTCCCTTTATCGGCATATTTTTTCCCCTTATAACAGCTGCTATTCATTTAAAAATCTAAACAAGGTACACACAGTTAATTTTGAAAGGATGAAACCAATTTAGATGCAGAATAGTAGAAAAGGTTGGAGAGGCAAATACTATTAGGTTTGAAAGCATAGAAGACCTGGAAGAGCTTGAGTGAAAAAAATACCAACCTACTAGTGTCATCTACAGGTGAACAACAAGGATGTCCACAAGCCATAATCCAAAAAGTCAAGATAGTGACCAAGAGTCACACAACAATGAGATGGGTGGCATGTAAATTTAACAAATATTTATTTATTTATTTATTTATTTATTTATTTATTTATTTATTTATTTATTTATTTATTTAAGGTATATGCCACCCATATCAAGTGACTCTAGGTGGCTTTCAACATGATTGATAAATTAAGATGGTATAGTTGAAGTCCCATCCATTTATTATCTGCAACACAGATTAAAAAATGAGTTTTGATTGCATTATGTGGGCTATCATCTTAACCTTTTAAAAATATATTACGTTGATATTCTTGTGAAGCTTGGGTGCATTCCCTAGAACACTTTTGTGTAATGTTCAATATAAATATAACGAGAGAGAAAAACGTGGAGCAATTGGAGATGGGACAGAATTTCATGGTGAGGTGAAATTATGGGAAGATATGGCAGAAGCTGGGAGTGGGCTGCTCTCAGAGATCAGGGGCACAATGTACCAGTCTCATCTTCTGACTCCCATTTCCTGGTCAGCAGCCTTGGGAGGCCCTCACTTTTGGCTGCTGCTACTGAATGCTAGATCAGCCTGTACTGCCCTCATCTGTGACTTAATCATAGATGAGAGAAGTCACCTGATGAGTATTATCCAGACCTGACTAGGTCTGAAGGGAGGGTTTCCTCATCTCAGAAATGTGTCCACCTGGTTTTAGGTTGTGGTATCAGCTAAGATTCCAGGCAGGGATAGGGATGGGGCATTGTCATTTAGAAATCTCTTATGGTTTTCAGGGGCTCTGCTCCACTAGTTGCTGTTAAATTGGGTTCTATGGTTCAGTTGGGACTATTGCTATTGTACCAGTTTCTCTGCTGTGTAGCAACCTTCCTGATTGAGTTCTTGATGCTGTCAGGGTTGGGACTGGAAGCTTCATGCTACTGGGCCTGGAGAATTTCATCTTCTCTGGGAATGCAGTCTGGGTGGCTCAGCAGTACATAGTCATCCTGAGAGCCATGGGCCTGATTTGAATAAATAAATAAATACATTCTCAAGTGGTTATGTCACTGAAATGGTAGTAAATGAAGAAGGAGACAAAATGTAGTCTATGTGTCACACGCCAAGGAAATCAGGAGATTCAGGAAGTTCAAATGAGCATAAAGTATAAAGATTTATTTCAAGCTAAAAGCTCTCTACAAAAATCTGAGGTCAAGGAAAATGAACAGGAATAAGAAGGCTTTCAAGGTTGGCTGGACTTAGATCTTTTATGGATGCACAGGGACTCATGTCTTATGACATGTTTGACCCCCTCCCTCAGGCTCAGCCTGGTACTCCCCTACACTCAGAGGTGGGTTCCTACCAGTTTACACCTATTCAGTAGAACCGGTTCGTCAAATCTACTGAACCGGTTAGAAGATGTTCCACCAGTGGACCCGGAAAGCAGGCCACACCTACAGAAGAGGTTCCAAAATTTTTTTGAAACCCACCACTGCCTACAGTATGCTTGAAGATTATCCAAATTTAATGTATGCATTAAATACATTTTTTTTGGTATTTTATTAAGATTTATAGGCCGCCCTTTTCCCTGAGGGGACTCAGGGCGGCTTACAACCATTAGGGAGGGGGTACAATATAAAATAAACAATATATAAACAAAATAAGTAGTAAAAACACAACATGCATTCTACATTCAACACTCGGGTGGGGCAAATTAAGGACTTATCCCCAGGCCTGTTGGGAGAGCCAGGTCTTGAGGGCTGCGCGGAAGGCCTGGACGGTGGTGAGGGTGCGTATCTCAATGGGGAGATCGTTCCACAGGGTCCGGGCTGCAACAGAAAAGGCTCTCCTCCGTGTAGTCACCAGTCGACATTGACTGGCGGATGGAATTCGGAGGAGGCCCAGTCTGTGCGATCTTATCGGTCGGAGGGAGGTAATCGGCAGAAGGCGGTCTCTCAAGTACTCAGATCCACTACCATGAAGGGCTTTAAAGGTGGTCAACAGCACCCTGAAGCGCACCCGGAGATCAACAGGTAGCCAGTGCAGCTCGCGGAGGATGGGTGTTATGTGGGCGAACCGCGGTGCGCCCACTATCACTCGCACGGCCGCATTCTGAACTAACTGCAGTCGCCGGATGCACTTCAGGGGCAGCCCCATGTAGAGCACATTGCAGTATTCCAGCCTAGAGATCACAAGGGCTCGAGTGACTGTTGTGAGAGCCTCCCGATTCAGGTAGGGTCGTAACTGGCGGACCAGGCGGACCTGGGCAAATGCCCCCCTGGTCACAGCCGACAGATGATGATCGAGAGTCAGCTGTGGATCCAGGAGGACTCCTAAGTTACGAACCCTATCTGAGGGGTATAAAATTTGACCCCCCAGCCTGATAGATGGAACATTAGCCAAATTGTTGGGAGGGAAACACAACAGCCACTCGGTCTTGTCCGGGTTGAGTACCAGTTTGTTAGCACATTATCTATCATAGTCATCTATATTTGCCTATCAACTTTTGAGCATAGCAGCGTTCTCCAGCCTAGTGCCTGCTGAAGATTTGAACTCCAGTTTCCATAATTCCCAGTCAGGATAACTAAATGTGTCAAGATACTGCATGAAGGTTAATGCCTAATGGAATAGTTTGCATAACAGAATAATTTGTAGTGGTGGTGTTCTGCACACATGCATGCATGCATGTTTTAAAAAATGAATTAATCTGTTATTAGAGAATCTCTTCCTTCTTTTATTCTGCCAGATGTGGAGATCAGTGAAGGCCAATTTTGTCTTTCTTTTAATGCAGCACAAACAGTAGCCATTGTGGGGAAGCTGCTTTTCATGTAAAAGGTTTCGGCAAAGGAATAAAATAGAAGGGAACATGGCAAGTAGGACACAAAAGGAGAATCTCAATTGGGAGAACCAGCCGACTATTCTCTAAGCAGTTTCCAAGCAACTTTAATGGAAGGCCAGCCAAAAACAAGATAAAAGGAGGTGGAAGCAAGACATTATTTTTGACAATAAAATGACTCTGAATGCTCCAGTTACTGGGATATAGACTGACTAGCATAAGCACTTACTTATGTATTTCTGTGAATACCAATGAAAATTCCATCTATAAGAGACAATCAAATTTGAGCGAGCATGTTAATTCTAACAATACATGTGCGTAGCTATTCAGTGACAGGAGCTTTTACTAAATATGAGCCAGTAACCTAGATTGTTCTTAATCGCTTTTCCCATATCTGATAAATTTGCTATCTGGTTATTTTACAGGGTGAGAAAGATAAATGAATAGCATATAGTTACCAGTGGCTATTGTGTTCACAAGACTGAATCAGCAGCTTGTAAGAAATATCCACATAGATTAAAAAATTTTTTTTTAAATCATGCAATCAATGTACAGTTACCAATACAATGATTTATCTATGATTTAAGTTCTTTTATTCCATATAAATTCAATACATTATTGAGGTTTATAAACCATCCATCTTACCATTCACTGTACGAACTCACACTAAAGATGAAGCAGCAACCCAGATTTCATTTCAATATTATAATAATTATTGAATTTCATTTTTTTCCATGGAGCTCCAAATAGATAGGCTTGCATGGGGGCAGGGGGAAGTGTCGTCTGATTCAAAATTGTTTTCCTTCTGCATAAGAGTTGTGTCTTCAAATCATACCTGGGGGCATGCCACTGATTCTGAATAAAAAAAGGGAGGCTATATTTATTCTGATATCATTCTGTATCATATCTCACACTATTTCCTAGGATCTGTCCATTCTAATGAGTAGCGCTCTCTCTCTCTCTCTCTCTCTCTCTCTCTCTCTCTCTCTCCCTCCCTCCCTCCCTCCCTCTCTCTCCCTCTCTCTCTGTCTCCCCCCCTCTCTCTGTCTCCCCCCTCTCTCCCTCCCTCCCTGTGTGTGTGTGTGTGTGTGTGTGTGTGTGTTGTGTGTTTTACTTCCAGTAACTGCCCAGACAAGTCCTTGCAAATTTCTTAGCAAGGCATGAATAGCCAAGGTCACTCAACTGCCTAAGATAGGATTAGAATTCAGGGTTTACCAGCTTTTAGCCTAGTGCCTTGGCCACTACATCAAACTGGCTCTTTAGGAGACAGAGGGCCTGTAATGAGTAGAAGCATCAATAAATAACAGGCAGCATACAGTGTGAGTGGAATTGTACTATTGGAATTGGAATTTGTTAGTCCACACGTTTTGGGTAAAAGTCACATTCAGAATTCTGAGACCATTTCCTGGAGACCTGCACTCAGTAGCTGCCATGGCATGAAATATCTTTTTGTAAAAGAGTTGTTTTGGTGGACATGGATGATGACAACAACAATATTATAATAAGACAGATAAGGATGCTTTTCTTCCACCGCTCTAGTTCTGTCCTGTATATTTCTGTTCAAATTTACTTGTGCTTTTTACTGGACACTTCCAAATAAAACATAGATGTTTTCTTCAAGTCCTGTATGTCCTATGTGAACCCCTGACACAGGCTGGCATATTCGGCTATCAAGCCTATTGAGGGGATCTTTGGAATAGCCAATATTTTCCAATTTAATGTACCCTGTTTCCCCCAAAATAAGGGGCTTATTTTATTTTGACACCCCCCCCCCAATAAGCACTTATTATAAGGTCTTATAAGGTCTTATTATTTTTGAGGTGCAGGAGGCGGTAAGTATGGTCACTTCATGGCTGCTGCTGTATTGCAATATTTTGGGGGAGGGGTTATTTTGGGAGGAGGGTTTATTTTAGCCATGTGCTCAAAAGCCCAATTGGGCTTATTATCCAGGGAGGCCTTATTTTCAGTGAAACAGGATATGTTATAAAGTTGAACTTGTATGCAAAAAGAAGAAGAAGAAGAAGAAGAAGAAGAAGAAGAAGAAGAAGAAGAAGAAGAAGAAGAAGAAGAAGAAGAAGAAGAAGAAGAAGAAGAAGAAGAAGAATGGCCTTGAGCTCCTTGGAGAGCAGAGAGGAAGGGAATGAATAATACAAACACATAATAAGTATATTTTACATTCAGGCTTCCTGTTTATGTCACTTAATAAATATGGAGTATAGTTTCAATGCAGTGTGTGTGTGTGTGTGTGTACGTGTGTTGGAATATGTGTGTGTGTGTGTGTGTGTGTGTGTGAGAGAGAGAGAGAGAGAGGGATGGAGAGAGAGAGAGATGGTTCTCATATTGATAAGAAGTTTCGTAGTCATTTTCAAAACAACAGGTGCCGGCTGCCTTGCTTTCACAAAAAAGAGAAGCATTTTTTTTCTGCACAGTGGAAATGTGTAAGAAGACAAACCAGAATCATGATGCCTATATAAAGGTTTCTCATCTGAATGTAAAATACCTGACAGAATTCTACCCTGGTAGAGTTTTTATAGGTAAATGCTTTTATAGGGGATCCAGCAGCGACAGTCAATGGGATTCAAAATGGCAAAAAAAGTCCCACCTGTTTTTATGGGCATGCAGATGAAATCATCCAGTTACATCTGCCAATTTTAAAACCAGCGACTGCTGCTGTAGATTCACCAATATTCTAATATGTGTGTGTTAAAACAACTTTAAAACTTAGGTGCATAGTCCTAATTTCCTCCACCGTTAAGAAGAGAATTTTGAATCTAAAATGGATTATTTTCATAGCAGCTGTAAAAACACCCAGCGTCTGATCGCTTAGGAAATTGGCTTGTTCTTAATTAAATATTAGATTCATTCAAGGATTAAAGGAGACACAGAAGCTGGCTAGAGTTTTTCCCCTCTAATCACCTACTGCCTTCTCATGAACTTTTACATATTACAAGATGTTCTGAGCAGCAAAACTTATTTAGTCCAATCAGAGCTGGAATGTTATAGAATGAAAATTAAATCAATAGCCCTACTCTGATCTTGGCAAATTTTAAGTCCGTCATTTGTTTTCAGTTTGCTTTATTTCCCCTTGAGGAATATCTATGTCCTATAAAGATCTATTGAAAAGTGGTATAAGACAACTGACAGACTAATCAGACAGAAGGCAGACTATGGGATACCCTGCATTTACATTGTGGAGGTTCAGATCCTAAAATTTACCTGGAAAATCTTAGACAACAAGCAATATAAAGATCCCAGAGCAAAGCAATGAGAGACTTGGAGATGTGGAAAAGAAGATGCCCATATATTCCATAATTATCAATAGGATTAGTAACAGAGGTGGGTTCCTACCAGTTCGCACCTATTTGGTAGAACCAGTTCGTCAAATCTACTGAAAGAAGAGGTTCCACCAGTGGACCCGGAAAGCGGACCACAACTACAGAAGAAGTTCCAAAAATTTTTTAAACCCACCACTGGTCCTTGGATATGATTATTCTACACTATCATCCTCATATTTATAAAACTCAGTGCCTCTGGGAAAGGTAAGGATGATTGCGTTTGTGGTGCAATCAGAACATTGTATGTGTTGAAGTTGTTTTAATGCAAACCAAAGATGCTTTTAAAAAAACAAGTTTACATCATATTCTTATGCATGCCAGTGCTGTGTGTGAGGTAATTTAAGGTGGTTCTAACAGGTTTCGTCGGCATCTTCATATCTGGTCACATGGGCAGCAAGCCACTCCCATCCAGTCACATGGGCAGCAAACCACTCCCACAAAGGAGGCCACACCCACAGAGTAGGTTCGAACAATTTTTGAAACCCACCACTGATTAGTAACTATTCTAATCTAAAACTGGGGACCAAATGTTTAAGAACAATGTGGTGGGATGAGACCACAGTCTATAATGGAGTAGCAAATTTCATTCTACATAAATGCAGGGGCACGTCATCATTGTTTCATAGCTGTTTCCCAGGGTAATCCAGAGATACTTTCTACAAACCTGTCAATCTTCCAAGGCAATCCAGACAAAAGGCACCAACCACGAGTATGGACACTACAAACACTTTATTGTAAGGTTACAGTAAAAGAATCTTCCAAGTCCATTTCTATTCAATTGTACTTTCCAGAAAACTAAGTAGGGTTGTTTCTGAGACATTTCCATGTCCCATTGCTTCTGTGGGTTGAGATACCTTTTCCATGATAGCCATCAAATCTATGGTTCTTTCTCCTGTCTCCCACAGAACAATACATGATGTTGCTTTTATATTTAATGGAAGTCAGATTCTGCTTAAACCTAACAAAAGGAACACTAAAATGCGAAAAAACACATAAAACTTAATAATGAAACAAGCGTGACTGCAATCTAACATAGAGTTACCTGCTCAGGATTTAATTCCGTGGTCTTTACCAATGGCTACATAGATAAAATGTGTAAAATGCCATCAGTCCTGAATGTTGTTTAGATAACTAAAATTCACCCTTTCTGCTTATAACTAGAAGTTCAAATAATTTTGCAAATACTCTTTACATTATAATGTTTTGCACAAAAGATTTCTGAACAAAGGCAAGTTTCTGCTCTGTTGTTTTTCTCATTTTGTGAAGGTGTTGTCAGATCCTGTGCTTCTAGCTTCTACCACTGGAGAGGTTTTTAAACTATCCTGTTCTTTTCTTCATTTTTTTCTTTGTTGTATAAATGGGAAAGAAGTGATAGGAAAGCATCAAGGAGTAAGCAAGCCATAGTAAAACTTATATATCCTGTTATCACTTAATTCATTTTTCAGAAGGAGGTAATTAGGAATCATCATGCCTCAGCAGATGATATTATCCATTCTGGCCTATAAGAAGTCCTTTAGTTGTGCTTCCAATCATCCCCCTCTGTTGTATTAACAGAGAGCCACACCTGTTAAACTTTTACTGTCATGCAACGGTAGAGACAACAATTAATACTAGAAGCACAGTGTCAGATGGTAACCTTGGCATTAGATTACATTGCATATTAATGGAAGAATTTATTACCATACACTCTCAGCCAGCTGTTAGGCAATCAGAGAACATTGCTGAGTTTTTTGGTTTTGTTTTTTTCCCTTTTTTAATCCCTTGACAGAGTAGTTTTCCATTCACAATATATTCATATAATAGTAAAATACCGATATATCTGAATGACTTGTAAGGAAGGCCTTCAGATGGTTCTTTTTCTGCTAAAAATGCAGGAAGACCCGATTTAAAAAATCTGATTCTAGTAGAGAGGGAAATTTATACTGTTGATTTTTTTGTGGAAAATACAGTACATATCAATCACCAGAAGTTGCTTTAGAGGCTGCTGGTGATATAAAAACAAACAAATCAATACATGAAATGAAAACTAACACTCAGATTCTCTTACAAGTCTTTAAAATTTGGGATAATGAATTGGCATTGAACCTGATGGCTGTCATTTGAATTCTTTATGGCATGTAATTCCATTTAATTCTTGTTCGGAACAGGGATTTGACCATGAAGAATTGAATATGAAGATAATTCGTTGGCATTACAGTCTGCTAAAATTACCCAGCGTCAACTGCTGCCTTTCTAGATTAGGTTGGCAAGGGGAGTAAACAAATTGGTATACAACTGTCTAAGGTGATGATATAAAGTAGTAGGGCTTTGGGCTAATGTTTTTTAAGAAATGAGAAAATTATCCAATAATCACTCATGGTAAATTTTGTAGTTGGTTTACCCATCTGTGTTTTTCTGTACATCTGGATGGATGCAATTTAAGAAAATGTTTCAGTTCTTATTGTTAATTGGTAGGTTTGCTATTGAGAAATATCAGAAAACAAAGTGTATCTTTCATTGAATGATGCTTCAAAGGTAGGAAGTTGCTTTGGACAGAAAATAAAAGCAACAAGAAATCTTTGGAAAATATTACAATGAAGGATAAATTCAGCCAGATGTTTATTAGCTATTTTATTAATTCTTTTACCTAATTAATTCTTTTTGTCTGTACAAATGTCATTTTGGAGAGAAAAGCTGGATGTGATTGGCTTCCAATGCTTTTCTTTTTCATTAATTTGTAAATACTGCGTATCTATGCAGGCATGTAATTCAATTTTTGATTCCCAATGACTGCCTGCACTAATCCATAATCCCTGCAGTTTTGGGGAGCAAGATTTTTGGAAGTAGTTTAACACTGTGCCTTCCTATGGCTGAGAGAAAGTGATTGGCCCAAGGTCACCCAGCTGGTTTTGTGCCTAAGACAGGACTAGAACTCAGTCAGCCACTACACTGAACTGGCTCCCTGTGTGTATATACACATGGTTGTTTTAATTTTTTAAAATATATTTTTATTAAAGATTACAATTAGAAAAAATAAAAAGCAATACAAATTACAGTAAAAATAAAAACAGAAAGTGCAGAAAAAAAACTAGAAAGAAAAGAAAAATATAAAGAAATGACATCCCACTTTATCACAACAAATACAAACAATTTTGAAAACCTATCCACGTTTCTTAAAATACAACAAATTCTCTTTGCTTCCCATAATTAATCTTTTAACTATGAACCAAATACTAAAATCTCATTATTGATTCTCAGCCAGCAAAAGTTCCATTAATGGCAACTACAGATAACTAGATATCTATTTTAACCTTGATCATATAAGCTAATTCTATATTCCTTCCCTGTTTTAACATCTTGGCTTTTAATCCCTTCAAATAATGTCATAAAGTTAATTTCTTTTCATCCTCTTTTTGTATCCTCTCTGCAAATCTTTCAAAACTTTAATAGATTTCTTTTGTAAACCCAATAAAATAAAATTATCCAAATCACTCCAGTGATTTGATAGTGGTATGTCCTCTTTGAGTATCAAGACATCAACCAGTTTCATTTGTATATTATAAGACTGCCTCAGAAAACATGACTAGATGAACTAATTCTACTTTGTTCTAAGGATATATTAACTGAATCTTGCAAATCTGAAAAAACAAACTTCCCTCTGCCACTTGTTCAATTAGGGCCTTATTCTGAAGCTTCTTTATTTGACTGTTAAACTAGTCAGCTCCTGACTCTCTTGTTTGACTACTTCTAGATAGAATCTCGTTTCCATATTCCCCCAACATCATCCACTTATTCCATTAGATATACCCAATATATCAACTTATTTCATAATATTCTTGTAACTTATCAATTTAAATCCACATCTAAATTAATTTCCATTTTATCTGGTATAGCACGTTCCTCTTCTGAGCTCATAGTTTAGTTATCTCGATTAAAATATCCATTGTTAAAATTGATTCTCTTTAACTACTTTTAGGATGTGTAGAAAAACAAATCATGTTTTAGGTTATATTTATGTAGAAATATTGATAATGCAAAGGGTTTCACAACGTTTAAGCACCATTGTACGTGTGTGTGTGTGTGTGTGTGTGTGTGTGTATACTATTTTAAATGACTACATTTATAGTTGCACAATACACTGAGGAATTCTGCATATACAACAATTTCTTCAGGTAGATCACCACTTGCATTACTTCTGTTCTGTTATATATGAGCTGTGGTGGTGCATGGTTAGAATCCAGTACTGCAGGCTATTTCTGCTGATTGCTGGCTACCTGCAGTTTGGCAGTTTGGCAGTTTGGCAGTTTGGCAGTTTGGCAGTTTGAGTCTTACTGGCTCAAGGTTGACGCAGCCCTCCATCCTTCCGATAAAATGAGGACCCAGATTGTTGGGGGCAATAGGCTGACTCTGTAAACTGCTTAGCGAGGACTATAAAGTACTGTGAAGAGA
Organism: Thamnophis elegans; assembly: GCF_009769535.1. Classification (NCBI taxonomy): domain Eukaryota; kingdom Metazoa; phylum Chordata; class Lepidosauria; order Squamata; family Natricidae; genus Thamnophis; species Thamnophis elegans. The sequence goes on along the minus strand of NC_045544.1, from coordinate 35,526,491 downwards.
TATATAAGTCTAAGTGCTATTGTTATTGCTTTATCTGATATCACATTAATCTGTGTGTAACAATGGAACATAGTAACCAGAGAGGTGAATTTGGCATGAGAAATGCATGCTGTTTTATTTAACCAAGATTGCTGGATGAGATTCATTAGATCCCTGTTGTCCTACATAATGTTTCTTCATATTTTAGTATTTCATATTTTGCCATGTTTCTCAAAAACTCTGAGGAACAGGGCATAGCAGCAATCATTGTGTATTTGTGCAGTTCTGAGAGATACATAACTGCCCAAGGTAGAGCTACATGAACAAAACATACATCCCATTCTTCAATATGATGCTATTTTATCCCAAAAATTATTTCTTAATCTTGTCTACCTTTTATTACATTCTTCATATTATCCCTTTCTTTTTCTCTCCTTTCCTAATTAGTAGATGTTTTAAATCTTACAATATAAGTTTTCCTTATCAGGGATGTGTGCAGGGCATAATTTAAAAAACAAACAAACAAACAAACACACACACACACACACACACACACACACACTATTTACCAAGATGGGTGGAACTTTGATTATACCACTGTGGCAACCACCTTAGCTTTTTTGACCACACTTTGCAGATACTTCTGTTTGTCAGGAAAATGTAAATAAATGACCGTATCTTATTCAAATGCTATAATACAGAATTTTTAAAACACTGCTAGGCAGCCTAACTGCATGCTTTAACTTTTGTGAATTTCACATTCCTCTTCCGAGTTGCAGAGTAAATGGATCTATTATCATTTCCAAGCCAGATGTTTTAGTTTATTGAGCCCGTTTGATCCCTGCACCTGTTTAAGGCCAGCAGTTGTTGGATTAGCATAAGGGCTGGTGTTTTTTTTTTTTAAATAACTGGACAACTGTTCCCGAGTAAGAGAGGGGTGTGAAAATAAGCAGCCTTTTTGGTATAAAGACTCTCCTGTTTGCGACACAAGACAGGACACATCATTGACAGTGCAAAACAGCCATGCAAATGTTAACTCTCTATGCTCAACTGCTGGAATCTGTCTTACAAAGGAACAATCACAGAGGTTGCCAAAGAATGGGAGAAAAAGTGGTGGCAGTGATGGGGGCAGAAGGAGACATGTTATCCCCATCCATCTGTGAGACAGCCGTGCAGTTAATCGGAATAATGAATTGTTTCTGGTGGATTATGACGATTAGGATAGGAAGAATTGGCTCCTGGCCCCTCTAGAGAAATTCATCATGTATCTTAAAGAGAAGCAATCACTTTTCAGCAGCGATCCAATTAAGGTAAAGACCTTATGCGCAGAGCAACATTTAAAAAACAAATTCACCAGAACTACGGACTTACTGACATTGTTAATCATGGATTTCATTGAAAATCAATTCTGCCCTGCATGGTTTGCCAGCCAGAACCTGAGAGAATCTCTGGGGTTTCCTTAATGATCACTCCAGCAGAGTTTCATTACCTGTATTAGGGGTCCCCAATCTCTGGGCTGTGCTCTTCTACGGGGCCTTGAGCCATTCGGAATCGGGCCTCAGAAGTGGTGGGTGAGCATGCACGGCAAAGGTAGCATTCAGCAGCTTCTGGCCAGTTCTGGGGAACCGGTAACAGAAATTTTGAGTAGTTTGGGAACCGGTAAATACCACCTCTGACTGGCCCTGCCCCCATCTATTCTCTACCTCGCGAGTCCCAGATGATCGGGAGGGAATGGGGATTTTGCAGTAACCTTCCCCTGGAGTGGGGAAGGAAAAGAGATTTTACAGTATCCTTTCCCTGTCATGCCCACCAAGCCACACCCACCAAGCCATGCCACACCCACCAAGCCACAGCCACAGAACCAGTAGTAAAAATTGTTGAATCCCACCACTGATGCGTAGGCATCCCCTCTTGTGGAAATGGAGCTGCACATGCACATGTGTCCACCACGCACACAGAACCATCCCCTCTCCCTGCGCCAATTATCAAAGCCAGAAAGGTTATGGAACTCTGAGCTGTATAATACCTGACCAAACCATGAATGAGATAAAAATGTGTGGCAAAATGTAAAATTGCTTATGTTTAGTCAGCTAATTTGGTATTAATTCCACGTAGCTCAAAACATTTTTTTCTCTTTTGAGTTGGTGCTGACTCCAAATTTCCATGACAAGAGTTTTCAGAAGTAGTTTGCTATTGTCTCCTTCTAGGGTTGAGAGAGAGTGACTGTCCAAAGTCATCCAGATGGCTTTGTGCCTAAAATGGGACTAGCATTTAGGATCTCACAGCTTCTAGTTCAATGCCTTAACCACCATACAAAGAAAGCAAAGCATTAGCCATTAACAGCCATATATTCTCTTCGTCCAAAAAGGTTTTTTGTTTTGTTTTTAAATCAACAATTCCCGGAGAAATATTTGGGCTTAACATACTGGTGCATACATAAGTGATGTAGAGCATATGAATAAATTTTTATAATATAGGCAAAAACCTCAAATGTAAAATGGTTTGTTTAAAGTGTTTAATGGTTTAACTCATCATCCAGAGATTAAGTTGGAAAACATCTGAAATTTTAGGTGAAGTTTTGTGTATATGCTTCAATTTTCTTTAAAGCGTAGGTAATTAAGAGCTATATAAAAGAGAAAGCTAATCTTGCTTCCTTCTCAAATAGTTTAGCCTTTCTTCTCTCCCCCCCCTCGCCCCCAAGAGTGAAAGATGCACTGATAGTTGTCATTTTGTTGCTCCTTCATGGAGGGGGCAAAGATGACATTCAAAAACCATCTTTCTCTTTTGGCTAGGATTTAGTTTGACATCTCTCCAGCAGAGTTACAGAATGGCCTTGTAAGTCATGAAGAGCAATTGACACCTGGAGACGGAAATCTTTCAAGCTTTTGCCTCCCTTAGTTTTTGTGGTTTCTAATCCTTCACTCAAAGAAGTAGGTGGGCTCCGTACAAATAAATAGCCTGAAAAAAAATGCTTATTTCAGGAAGAATGCAGAGAAAGATGTTTAATGCACTCCTGTTGGCGGCTTAACTTTCACCCACATTTGAGAGATTCCCTGCTTCACTGACGTTTTCACACGGTGGATTTAAACACAAGGAAATGTGGATTGTAAATTGTAGTTTATTAATATGTAATATTGTATAGCCATTTTTAAAATCAGGGAGCAACTATTATCTGGACAGCAAGTTGTAACTGAAGTCAAACTCTGAGATAAACAGTGGGATTAAAACAGTTCATTGTTTAGGCTTGGGGTATAAGATTTAATGTATGTCAAAAGGTGGGTGTGATTGTTGCAAGCAGATGTTTTTAAAACACTGGTCAGATAGGTATATTCTGTCCTGGGAATCTGATTCCAGGATTAACTGGCATTTCCTGTAAAAGTGTACCCTTGGTAGCAAATCCAGATTTATGGCTGAATAAGGTGTGAAACAAGTTAGTAACAGATGCCTCTGCCCACTCCCCACCAATTTAAGCTAATTGGAATTGTTCTGGACCATATAGTCAGCAATTATTCCTAATACATGGCATTTCGTGCCTATCTCCCCCAAACAATTTTTTGTAATATGTCAAAAACACAAGACTGTTTTTAAAATTATTTCTGGTTTAGGAGGGCTTGAAATTGATTGAAAATTTTCAACTGTAATGCTCTTTAAAAAAACATGGCAAGGAACTCTAATTTGTTTCAAATATAAATAAATGGAAGGGCTATCTGCCTTGAAATAATTATAACACATACACTTATTTCTTCATTCAATCCTCCAGTGTATGCCCATTAGTTTTGATTATAAATTAAATTTTTGGCAAATTAGTAAATGTTACATTTCCCCTTATTTGGGGGAAATTGTTTCAGTTTTATACTGCTCTTCTCACCATCATTGCTCACTTATTTATATTTATTTAAGGCTCACCATATTCCATTATTGGCCCAAAATGTTGGAGGGAGGGAATTTTTCAAAGGTTCAGAGATATTCTAATATATGCATATCTGAGGGTTGTACGATTTTGTCTGGATGAGAGAATTTCACATTATGAAAGCTTGTTTGGGGCCAAATAATACCCTACCCTTTCCTTATGATTATGAAATATATATTAGACACAAGACATGAAATGAAATAACTTGATGATCCTGAAGGGGAAGGAGATAGATAACCGACAATCTGTAAACGAATTCATTGCTTCACAAAGGGCCCTGTCTGCATATTGGAAGAAAATCCCCCATTAGCTGCAATGAAAGTACCTACTTCAGAAGAGGGTGTTTCTTCTCTTCTCTTGTCTCATCTCCTCTACCTTCCTTTCCCTCCCCTCTTCCTTCCTTCCTTCCTTCCTTCTTTCTTTCTTTCTTTCTTTCTTTCCTTCATCCCTCCCTTCCTTCTTTCCACATTTATATGGCTGCCCATCTTGCACAGGGTGGCTGTCAGCATCAAAAATCCACACTAGAAAAAAACATAAAAGTCCCACCATGGCAGCAGCAACACAATCAAACCAACCACTTGATCAGTTACATCTCCATTTGGGATTTTGGAAAAAAAACAAGGTGGGAGCCAATCATACCGCCAGGGGATTTATGTTCCTTAGGAAAGGGGCCACCACAGAGAAGGCCCTTTTTCATGGTCCCACAAAGCATACATCCCTAACAGATGAACATAAGTTTCTTATGGACATAACAGTGCTGGGTAAAGATAATTTTGTTTTATTGCCTGTTGTGACTCCAATCAAGAAATCTAAATGCACCTCTGCATGCATTTTTAATAAGAAGCATACCAAATATTTGCCCCTTTCAGATGAATGACGGCCACGTTTCTGGAAGAGAACAATGAATAATATGCTTCCACAGTGAACAGTAACCTAGCTGAAATGCTGCTTATGGAACTTCACAAATGTTGGAATATTGCTATATCCTGTAGGGCAATGCTATTCCATAATATAAGAAATGCATTGCTAAACTGAAAGACTGATGAGCTCTAGATATATATTTATTCATGGTAGCTTGAACCATGATTATGGATTACTTGTAGAGTTAAAACAGACCCCAAACTTGAAGCAGTCCTCCCGAGAACACTGGCATACCTAGAGGCTGTGTGAAGGAGAGGCCCTGACTGCTGGTTATGAAACTGTCTTCCTCCAGCAGCTGGTTTTTAAAACCATGTGTCACAAACAGCACAGTGTTTCAGTCCATAGATTTTTCTTGTTGGATTGGGTGCAAACACACGTGATATGAAATGCTGGGAAAGAATTCTTGCACAGTTTTCTCAAAATGGATTGGATTCATATAGGAAGGTATTAGAAAAATATGTCAACTTGTTTGCTCTTTATAAACCAGCTTGAGACTTTCAGCTGAACATTATATAAGGAATTTAGTCTTCACTCTGAATTTTCCTAGTGGAAGGCTCATTCCCACCAAGGGAGTTCAGTTCAGTTCAGCTCAGTTCCTGTGAATCTATCATTATTTTTGTTATTTGCGGAGGTGTCATGCAGGGTTTGATGTTATCATTGCATGCCTCTTCCAAGTTACCCAAACTCCTGTACCTCTTCTTTTTTGTAGGAGAAATAAAAAAGTATTTTAGCATGGAAGGTTGGGGAGGGGGGAAATAAGCACTGTGGGAAAGATTCAGAACAGGAATAGGCTAACAAATTATGGGAACTGGTTGTGGCCTAATATAGGTAACACGCCTTTTCCATCTAACTCCTACTTCTCTTTCTTACTATTGTTTATAAAGTATTGTCTCCTTTTTGTATTAATTAGTTGAATTACAATTTCACTCTGATAATTTTTATTCCTTAAATGGACACACACAGAGATATTTTCCCTCCCTCCCTCCCTCCCTCCCTCCCCCCTCCCAAAATCAACCTTTCACAAACAAGTCCTGGCCTGATAGGTACATTTTCAGATTTTGTGACCAAATAATTGGTCCCAGATTTAATCCAGATTGATTCGGATTACCACTGGCTTTCCAAATTTCAGGCAGGAGTTTGTCCAACTTGATTTTATCCATATAAGATGAAACCTAATAGTCCAGCAAATAAAAGGAAAAGGTAAAGCTTTTCTCCTTTCCAGTCATGTCCGCTTCTAGGAGGTGATGCTCATCTCAGCCATTGTGTCTCCAATAAATAAAAGATAAACTAAGGCCTTCTGCTGCCCTTATACCTCAGTTCAGTTATGTTTTGTATTTTCCTCTTGAGAACGGATTTAATTCACTATTGGACTTAAATAGGTAATTCCATTTTTTTTAATGAAACTGAAATTAACAATGAATAATTCTTCCATAAAATTGGGAACAGGGATGGAAGAAAAAAAAAAGAGCAGGGAAAACAAACACATATCTTGGCATCTATGTCAGAGGATGTAGTTTAGGGGGGGGGGAAATTTCACAGCAAAGTAGCGGAATTCACAGTGGCATCTAACAAATTATTTCTGCAGTGTTTAACAAAGACTTACTAAGTACACTGCAGTTGTCTTGGATGTATTAAGACCAGAGGAGTAAATGCATACTTGCCAATTATCTTGATTTGGCCAGGACAACCATGGTTAAAATAGAGATCATCCTTCCAAAATTTTGCCAACAGCAACAACAACAAAATCCTATATTTTTATGGCAGGGAAGTAAGAAGTGTATAAACAAGAATGGGGTGTTTTTTTTGCAAAACATGTTTTGGTAATTTCTTAATATCCTATGGTGGCATTTATGATAAAAGGCATACCAGTACAGTAGAAAATCAAGAGTCCATAATTTTCCTGTGTTGCTGAGCTCCTGATGTACTCTGTATTTTACAGCATAGCATACTTGACCATTTCACCAGAAACCCTTTTTAATGAAGTAGGTAGACAGCTTGCAATGAGTGAGAAGAGTTATGCTGCTTCAGGTTTGTGGTTACAATTTACAGACTGCCTTACATCTTGGCTATTATTTTTTTTAAATAATTTCATTTGTACACAAACTGTTCAAACATAACTTCTCATATTTTGTTTACATTTTTTCCACTGCTCAGACTAATATCCAGTAACTTATATTAAATGAACATCATTTTCCCCAACATCTTAAACATTGCATTGTATGAAAAATTATAACTGGGTCAGTGTTTAGCAAATATTTGGCCTGGTATTACTCTTAATTATTCCCTTTTAGAAAAAGTATGACACAGGCATAATTGGATGTAGATTTTTCAGCCTGTTCCATTAAGTACACTCACATAAGTGATAAAATGGACGTTACAATTCCACTATCCCTAACTTACTGTTCACATTGGCAGAGAAATGTTTCAGGTCAATGCTTTACATTTGCAGTACATGAAGTCCCCAAGTTATGAGCCTCTGGTTTATGAACAACCGCTAGATACAAATGGTCTGATTGCAGTACTCAAAATGGTGGACAAAGACAGGTGTATGCTGGCAAGAAGAACCCTGATGCTACAGGCAGGGAGGCTCGATGGCATCTCTCTTGTGGGTTAGCATGCACGCCAGCTATTTTCAGAGAAATATTTGATTAAATAACTTGCTCCAATTTAGATACAAATTCAGTTTAAATGCAGTTTTTGGAATGAAACTCGTTCTAAACCTGGAGTATTTATGTATTTCACAATGTATGGGGTTTACTATGTTATCTTCATTCACACAATAATTTGTATTTGTATTTGTATTTATTTGTCTTGTATGCCGCCCACTCCCGAAGGACTCCGGGCGGCTCACAATAGACAAGGGAAGGGGGAAGACTAGACAAAGACAACACTTTAAAAACAAAACTGCAACATTCACAATTTCCACAGGGCTGGATGTTTCACAGCCCCCCCCCCCCCGGCCTGCTGGAGCAGCCAGGGCTTTGCGGAAAGCCGGGAGGGTCGTAAGGGTCCGGATCTCGACAGGGAGATCATTCCAGAGGGCTGGAGCTGCAATAGAGAAGGCTCTCCCCTGGGGGGTCGCCAGCCGACATTGGCTGGCGGATGGAATTCGGAGGAGACCTAACCTGTGAGATCTGATCGGTCTATGGGAGGTAATCGGCAGGAGGCGGTCTCTCAGGTACCCAGGTCCGATGCCATGTAGGGCTTTATAGGTAGCGACCAGCACCTTGAAGCGGATTCGGAGACTAATGGGTAGCCAGTGTAGCTCACGGAGGATAGGTGTGACGTGGGTGTACCTGGGTGCACCCACAATCGCTCGCGCGGCTGCGTTCTGGACTAACTGAAGTCTTCGAACACTCTTCAAGGGCAGCCCCATGTAGAGCGCATTACAATAATCCAGTCTTGAGGTCACAAGGGCGTGAGTGACTGTCTGAAGGACCTCCCGATCCAGGTAGTATTTGAAAACATGGCATTCACCCTGTTTTTAACTTTTGAGCCTTTCTTTGCTTGTTTTAAAGATGCTGCAGTAAATCTTTTTTCCTATCTCCTTACAACATTGGCTTCATCTCACTCTCAATCCATACCTGAAATAGCAGGCATGAAAATTTGGGCTAGTCACTCTATCCCAGCCTAATTGACCTCTCAGGGTGGTTGTTGTGAGGAAAATAGGAGGAGGAAAGAGGTATGTTTGCTGCCTTGAGTTATTTATAATAATAATAAAGATGGGGCATTTTTTTGTTTTAATGACCTGCATTGGGGTGAAGTCAGGGTGATTGAATGGACCTTGAGCATTTACTGGCATGATGCCCTTCCTGACACCTATGCAGAGTTCACAGCAGACAAGTAACTTCTGCTGCTGCCTAGGATCAAACTCACAACCTCCTGATTGTGAGGCAAGAGCTCCACCTCTAGGCCACCACACCACTCCAAAAGTGAGGCATTAAATAAATAAATAAACAAAGTCATCCTTAGCTATGCTTTTTTTTTCAAGAGGCAACTAGACTTTCTTGGGGTTTTTTTAAAGACATTTCGCTTCTCATTCAAGAAGCTTCTTCAGCTCTGACTGGATGGTAGGCAATGACAGGATTTATACTCCTTGCAGACAGATGGTCATTTGCATTCTTTTAGCAAGTCATGGACACCACCTGGAGGTTTATCTGTATCATCAAGGTCACCTGAGTGATGCAAATGGTGGTGGAGCCTTCCTGGAACTGTTGAAAGGATTGTGTTGTAGACAGGAGATAGATGATGTTGTATCCCTCCCCCTCTGTTGAGAGAGGGCTGTTCAATTTTGATATACAGTAAATGGCTTTTTTCACCCTTCTTTCAAACCAGCGGTCCGCTGTCAAAACTGTGGCCTTTGCTGTCTTCAAAAGAGTGGCCTTTGTCTTTTTTTAAATGCAGATGGACTGCTGAATCTAGCCCTGACGGATTTATTCTCCTATGTTATGCCATGCGTTTATGAAATGGTTGTTTTGTTTCCCCAATGTACAGATCTGCACATAGCTCACTGCATTGTACTACATACAGTATACCACGTTGCTCAGTTTGTATCTGGGTGTTTTATCCTTGGTGAGACTGCCTTAAGTGTAAGGAGAGAATAAAATTATTTTAATATTGATTCTCAAATGTATAACCTGACAACATTGGTTTATTTCATGCTATCACATTTTCCTTTTGTGAAAAGCTGGTTTATGAAAAATATCTCAAAGCACTACTGAATGTACTGAAATTATTTTGAACAATGCTTCCATTAGTGGAAATATTAATGTTTTTTAAAGGAAGGGTGGGGTTTTTTAAAGCTTAGAATTTTTGCAGTAGAGTATAGTAGCTATACAATTCCATCTGCACATACTAATGAGTTATTAGCAATATCTCTGTATTTAGTTGGGCTGTGGTACTTTTTTTTTATAGAATCAGGGCACCTGTAAGATGTAATTTATAATTGTACTCCAGGATGGCTGGAGTATATATGCATCAAATGAGTACAAAGACATTCCACTACTGCTGTATCAAGACATTCTACTATATTCTCAAATGAGAAAATGCTTATTAGTATAGCCTAATGCTGGGAAAGATTGAGGGCAAAGGAAGAATGGGATGACAGAGAATGTGGTGGCTGGATGGAGTAACTGAAGCAGTAGGCATGAGTTTAAATTGACCCTAGAGGATGGTAGAGGACGGGAAAATCTGGAGGAATGTTGTCCATGGGGTCTTGTTGGTCGGAAACGATTTTGCAACTAACAACAACATAGTATCTCAGTTATTATGATTAATAACCAATTCCAGTAAACACTCAAGGCAAGAAAACCAAATCAGGCAGAAGGCCTATAGGATAATTTGACCTGTATCCATGGGATAGGATGAAGTGACTCCACATTGGAACTTAACTTGGTGCCAGGTTTTTGTTTTTAATGCTTAAACCATTTTTTATCTGGCTTTTACGTTACTTTAATTCTTGATTGGGAGTCACCCAGAGTTTGGTATACGTTGGGTGGCCATATATATATATTTTAAATAGAGAAATGAATGAATGAGTAAATAAATGCTAAAATATGCAACAATAGAAAGTGGTGTTATATTACTGCAGCATTCAGTTAGCCCAGCAATTCCATCCATAAAAGCATGTGTGATCATTTGCCCCTTCCCAAGACCACTCTCACCTTCACTCCAGGTGATTTTTTTTTTAGAAAATCTGGCCACTGGTTTAAATTATGTAGAAAATCCTCCTTCCTTTCTTCACAAGAGAGGTACAGATGCAAGGATACAGCAGGCTGGTGTGTAAACAGCATCTCTGATTTTTTCCCCCAGATCTTTTTACTCTGTTCTGTGTTTCCCTCAATGCCATTCTTAAGCCTGCAATTGTTTATGGAATATCTTTACATTTTATAGGAAGCAGTTAATTTTATGTATCAAAGAAAGATCAATTTAAATAATAGGGAAAAAGGCAAGTAAAAGTGAGAGCGTGCTTGCTACATGGAAAGGCCTGGATTTGTAATGGTGTTCTTGGGAACCTTTTCTCTTGTATAACAACACAAGATGTATGCTTTGGACAATGCATTTTGAGCAAAATATGGAGTGATTCAGAGCCAAGGTAAAGGGGTCTTATGTCAGAGTGAGCTTTATTAGTAGCTAGATCTCTACTGTCATGGTTTAATTAATTTCTTCCATTGAAAAAGAGATGCTATTCATGTTTAAGTGTATTCATAGCAAGCGCTCCAGTTGGAGGTATTCAGCATGTTCTGTGGGAAAGCATAGAATAAGATCTGCGGAACTCTTTGTGACAAGGACCACAATTTCTAGAAGACAGGGGAGCCATGAACCTGATCTGTCCTTGTGTATTTAATTATTATCAAACTCAATAGTCCAATTCACTGTACTGTGCACATGGATAGTATTATTGTATAGATCAATCAGTAGATAGTGTTGAACTTAGAATCACAGAGTTGTTGAAGAGAAAGTATCTTTTGAAGTAGATGGGGTGGGGTGGGGAGACATGTAGCCCAAATCACAGCTCACTGCCAGAATCAAGCAACAGATTTAGTTATATCTGGATGACTTTAATGGGGTTTGTTGTTGTTGTTGTTGTTGTTATTGTTGTTGCTGCTGCTGCTTTATTTTTCAGAAGTAATAAAGCTATTGAGCAACATTTAGACTGGTTTGTCTTATTAGTCTTCTATGTATATTTGTTGCTGTCAAAGTAAGAAAGACAGATATCTACATAAGAGGGTTCAAAAGATTGAAGGTTTGAGACTAAGGTGTATACCATAGCAAAAGGAACTGGAAGGAAAGGCACATATATGTCCCACGTGGGGAAAAACTTTTCCATCTATACCTCAATCCTTGAGGAGCAATTGGAAGCAAGTCTATTGTCTTGGAGAACAAAAACGAATGCAGAATACTACAAATATATGCAGCAGGAAGCCTTGATGTGGAGAAAAAAAAAGCTTCCATGTGGGTTGGAAACCTAAACATGCATATTGTCAGCTGGAGGGAGAAAACTATGCTGGGCTGGTGGAGGCTTGGATGACATCTGTGTGAATGTCCAAAGGGGACCGATGCACAGGACATTCTATGTACAATTGTATCTCTCAACAAAATAAGCATAAAGGTGAAAAACACCTTGTTTTCGCAATAGCAATTCTCACAGTTTTTCAAATTCACATATACATTTACTGGCATTAAAAAAAATACCTAAAGTATTGTGTAGCTCTCTGTGAGAGTTCAGAACATTATTCATATAGAGATTTCTATAATACCATAGTCCTGTTAGTGAGATCATATTCCCAACAGTGATAATGGGAAGTTAAAAATGGAATAAAATAATTTGTCAGGAGATCATTTCCTAAACTCATACCCTCCCAAAAAGAATTATAGGCAGTCTAGTTTAGAACATTTGTAGCCTTGCACTCTTTAAGGTCTAATCATCTTCTCAGTTATTCAAGATGGTTGTTATAGGAGAATCAAAATAGAATCTCCTTGACAATTGAGCTCAATACATTATCAATATATCCTAGCTTACATAGTGACTAACCACACAATTGGTCTCTTAAATATGATTTTTGAAAACACATATTTATCATCATGCCACCCACTAGCTTTTGCCTCATTAGGTGTTCCTATATTCTTTTTTTTTATGCATGTGCATTTTTCTTTACATACTTTCATACAAAGCATTCGGTTCCCTGCATCCCTCTTCTTGTTTCTAAGAATTTTTCATTAGCCCATTTGGATCCCATATATTCACGAAAAAAGCTAAAGTGGGACAAGTGCCTGGAGATGCCATGAAAGGTATCCATGCATATATTTGTGCTCCTGAGTGCTACTTTGGTGGGCGGGCAGCCTAAAGTATTTTACATCTTGAATAGCGAGTTACCTTTCATTGTATGGAGGCTGTGTCATAAAAATGAATGAGGCCACAAGTTGTTTTCTTTTCTAGAGGTTTTTTGTCTATGTGAGTGGAGAGTTTTGAAAGTTTTCTGTTTTTAAAACTATTAGCCTACTTTAGGCTGCATGATGAGATCATTTTCCTATGTTTCTCACCTAAAAAAATAAAAATGAAAAGCAAAACAAAAACCCCTGTAGCTGTTGTTTTTTTGTTTTTTACATTTGTGGCTGGAATAAACTCTGAGGGATTTGGACTAGATCTGAGTGTATCTGGTACATACATATAAGCCAAATATATAATATCTCTATCCTTGTCTCAACTTGGCTGGGGCAACCATGTTTTTGGTGTTGGGTGGTGGTGATGGGCCATTCATTCCTGGGAAATTCCTGGATTCTAGTGCATGGTATGAGAACAATTCTTGGTTGGTATCCCAAGTATCTTCTTGTCCACCAGCCCTAGCAACAATCTTGTCCTCTAGGTCTGAGCTCTGACATATAATTTAAAGACCTCACACATATGTGCTAGTCGTTCCTGACTCTAGGGGGCAGTGCTCATCTCCATTTCAAAGCCAAAGAGCCAGCGCTGTCTGAAGTCATCTCCGTAGTCATGTGGCCAGCATGACTAAAAAACCAAAGGCGCATAGGACGCTGTTACCTTCCCACCAAAGGTGATCTATATTTTCTACTTGCATTTTTTAATGTGCTTTTGAATTGCTAGGTTGGCAGATGCTGGGACAAGTAACAGGAATGCAGCCCTTTATGTGGTGCTAGGGATTTGAACCACCGAACTGCCAAACTTTCTGATCAACAAGTTCAGCGCCTTAGCCAATGAGCCACTGCATCCCTTGTATTCTTAACTTGCATGTATAGATCTTTCATTAGACCTACACTTTGGTTGGGCGTGGTTTTATATTTCTAAGTGTGTATGGGCAAATTAGTCCCTTGCTATATTATTCTGTTATAAATGCTATGAAGAAATCATTTCTTCTTAACAAGGAGGTAATAAAATAGCATTTCATAAGCTCTTTTATTTCCCTCAGTCCCAATTAACTTTAAATAAACATATCAAAAGAGGCCTGAGAATACTTGGACTGAAATATATATTTAAATTAGGTGGTGGAGATCCTGTGCTAAGCTATATAGTGACCAGAAGAAGAAAAAAAGAAGAAGCTATTTTTATTCCTCTGTTATGGAGACCAGCTTAATCTGTAGGGCCCAGAAATTCCAGTGGAATATATTTTACAGCAATGGAATTCCAAATGGTTGAGTGATCAAAAGTGAAACAACTGATGCAATTTTAAATAATGTTTGGGAGAAATAGCAGGGGGACAAAAATCCCTGTTATCTACATTTTGAAAAAAACATATTAAAGCATACACCTTTTTTCCAAGTTCTCTCATCCCCAATCTTTCTAAAAGTCCCCTTTGGTAATTGCTGTGCTATTGATGAGACCCTTCTTCCACTTTTCCTCATTGTCAGTAGATTCCAGTGTCTTATTAACATAGTTACTAATCTTCCTGCCCTTTGACTAAGCATTGTAAGTCCTATCACAGCTGTTCCGTATAAGTTTAATCTAGCTTGCTATATATACGTGCGGATGAGACTCTCTAAATGCCAGTTTCTTCTCAGATGTTCACAGAAAGACATAGTGGCCTTGACCTTTCATGCAACTTCATTGGGCATGAAAGATAGCAGTCCCAGGTTCTGAGCCACATAAATTTCATGCCTCTTACATCAGCTGCTATAGCGCAGATGAGTATATTATCTCTTCCTTCTGACATCTTCATTTGGCTAAATGGCTATCCTGCCATAGTTCCAATCAACCCATTTTCCCCCTTCACCAGTATAATTTGAAAAACAAATTGAAGCCAAAATCCTAAATTTTATGGAAGGTACCAAATAGCCCATGATTCTAGAAAGCCAGAGGCTCGCTCCAATCTGACCACATATTTAGAAAAATACCCTACTGCAATATTTAACTAAAACACACTCTTATAGTATATAGAAAATAATAATAACGACAAAGCAATTCCAGGAAGAAAGTTGCAGCCCAACCTTTTGCACAAAGTATGGCTGTTCAAGTTGCAAGGAGGTCTTATTGTCTTTGTATTACTTCAACTCAAAGAACAGTTGCAGTCAAGGCTAGGGGTGCCTTTGCGCAACTGATGATTGTGCTCCAGTTATGCCCATAATTACACCAAGAATCCCAACTCAAAATCACTCATGCCCTAGTCACCTCCCATCTTGACTTTCTTGAATCTGTTTGGGAAAGTGGAACAAAGGGCAAGTTATGTATGTTCTTAGTGCACCTACCTCCATTTGTGACATGCTTAAAATAATGCTGTAATTTCATAATTTCCTGAAGAAAATAACAGTTTGCGATTCTCTGTAGTTGTTGTGGACTGTCAGCTGCCAGCAGAGCAGACTCGGATGATGAGGAGGTTGGAGAGGAACTTGGGCCAGTTCTGAAATCTGGGGAAGGCTCTGAGGGATGCTCTGCGTTGGACACAAGAGATAGAGCCAGGGCCGTTTGACATTTCCTAGCCACCGGAGAGGCAGCTGCCTTTGGAGGCTGATATGAGTGAGGAAGAAGAACAGCTGGGGCCTGTTCCAGATGCATGTATGTGCAGAGCAGTTAGGAGAGGTGAACAATGGAGGAAAAGGAGCAAAGGAAGCAAAGCACATGTGGATGCTAAATGGCCCTTCCCTGGCTGGAGAATAAATAGAAAGAAAGTGGAGTGGTTGTCATAGGAGACAACAGTTCATATTTCTGAAGATTTTGTTCATTGTGTTTCGTGCCATAAAGACTGCTTGCCAGAACTTCTTTTGCAGCCTTTCGGCTGGGATCTCATGGCCTTGCAATTATCGCAAGGAACTGATAAGGTCTGTTACTGCAGAACTTCTTGAACGACTATTGCCTGGACTTTTCAGTGGATGAATGCAATTAATTCACAGGAAGTAAATAAAGAGGGGTTTTTAGTGATAAGGAGTCTGTTTCTTGCTTCTGCTAAGGCTGGGTCAGAATAGATGGTTGGGCACCCACATGAACTATAACCCAAGGCCGATCCTCATGATCAGTTTGCCTTAGTGTGAATACAATCAGTACATTTCTTGAGCACAGGAATGCACAGCACTGGCCTCTACTTCCAACAGCTCACAGGGAGGGCAATTTCTGTGTGAGAAATTGTGGGAAACTAGGCAAGGAATGAAAGGTATAGTGGACACAAACAAGAAATAGAAGGTAGTATATTTATCTTATAAAGGGAAACTCAGTAAGAAACCTAAGAAAAATTGTTTGAAATGACTCAAAGGAAGATGGGAATTTCCAAGGTTTTTACCCCACGTCTAGCATTAACATACCTTACAGATGTCTGCCCAATTCTTGCTTCCTTGAGCGTGGCCAAATGTCTGAGGCTTGACATTCTGCCTCTCAATAGTTTCTAATCTGTGCCAGCTTAGGCAGTGCTGCTGGTTCACCTGCTCCACTTCTTTTCATTGTAGAGGGAACAGTCCTTTCTATCTGGTTATTGTGGTGGTTCTTCTTCTTCTTCTTCTTCTTCTTCTTCTTCTTCTTCTTCTTCTTCTTCTTCTTCTTCTTCTTCTTCTTCTTCTTCTTCTTCTTCTTCTTCCAACTTGATTGATAGAACTTTGGCTTTGCAAAGGTGGTGAATTGCACCAAACACCAAACAGCAACAGTTCGATTGGAGCAACACAAAAATCATCGGCCACACTATCTTTGCCACACTCATGAGTTCATCAAAGGCTGCCATTCCACAAGCAACTCCATCAACAGACACATTGACCTACAACCAGCCTATGAACCCCTCAGAATCCAAACTGCACAGCCAAACAAAGACAACACCGACACTCAGCAAGCCCATGAAATGCCCACATCAGAAGTTCACCTCCCAATGAGCCTCACTTGATGTAATCTCCTTATCCATCACAAGACCGATCACAAGACTCACAGCTGACTCACAGCTGACCCATCACTAGACCCTCACTTGACACACCCATACGCAAAGCCCTTATAAAAAAGAACACTGACATCCCCTAAACTCCGCTGAAGAAGTTACCTTGCCTGGTAACAAAACATTCGGAAACCAAACCACAAGGTCAGAGAATGAACCTTCATCTTCATAATAAAGCCTCTCTAACTATCTCTTTCTCTCTCCTTTTTTAAAAGGTGAAATTGACAATAGTTCTGCCACTTTCCTTTTCTAGCCTGAATGACAAGAACATCAGCTAAAACTCTGATTTGTTCTGCCCTTCGCTTCAGGAGAGCTGAAGAAACAGGGAAATCCAGGGACCATCATAACATCAGGCCGTTGGTGCGGCTAAAACAGGAAGGGAATGAACTCTAGAAAGAGATTTCATTTCCAACTAGTTTATTCACAGGAGACAAGCAGCTTAAGCCTGCAATGCAGAAAAGCCCTAGGTGTTGATTACCTAACTAGAAGAAGAATCTTCTGCATCATACAACAGAAATATAAAGTACATATCACTGATGTTTTCTTATAATTCTATTTTGGGGCTTCATTTGTATATAAATGGCAGCAACAGGGCGAAATGCCTCAGTGCCTGTTCACCTAATCCTACCAGCTCCAGGGTGTACAATTTGCATGTTATATAAACATTTAGAACTGCTAACACACATATTTGGGTGCTTTTTGGCTTTATGTTTTGGGTGTCCGGTCTGTAGCCTAATGAGATTTTCATTAACATCAAAATGCAATATAATGCGTATTTACAAAAAGCTGTTTTCAGTTTCTTAATCCCTTGAAATACCAGTTCTATGTGTTAGATGGTTTACATATTTTATGTTAATTAAAGGAGAATGGATGGAATCTGTCAACATCAGAAGAGTGTAGTGCTAAACCCCAAGCTGGTCTCAATGAAATTACTATGTGAAGCACTACTTCTTTACAGTTTTATGTGTCATGTTCAGCACTATAAAATCAGTAGAAGCATGCTTATTGTGTTTCTAGTAGTAATCTTTCTCAGAAAGCTTTTAAAAAGCTGGTAAATTTCAATCAAAATGCAGACAACAGGCAATTGTAAAGATTAAAGAATAACAGAATTGTAGAGCTAGAAGAGACCACAAAGATCACCGATTTTAACGTTTTGCAATGTGCGTGAAAACCTATTAAACCATCCTCAAGAGGTTGCTGTCTAGGCTCTTCTTGAAGTAAACTCTCTGTAGTGCTTGGTGTAGTGGTTAAGGCACCAGGCTAGAAATCAGAAGACTGGGAGTTCTAGTCTGACTATAGGCCCAAAGCCAGCTGGGAGATCTTGGGCTAATTACCCTCTCTCAGACCTAGGAAGGAGGCAAAGGCAAATTACTTCTAAAATTTTGTCAAGAAAACTGCAGGCAGTGGTGGGATTCAGCCAGTTCGCACCACTGCGGGAGAATCGGTTGTTAACTTTCTGAGCAGTTTGGATAACTGGTTGTTGGAAAAAATCTTCAGGGCAGAGAACCAGTTGTTAAATTATTTGAATCCCACTACTGGCTGCAGGGGTTTGTTCAGACTGTTGCTAGGAGTCAAAACTGACTCAAAGGCATTCCACCACCACCCCTACAAAAACTACCAAGCAACAAAGCTATCATTGTGCCAAAAAATCTTGGGTATTGTAGTTTTGGAAAGTCTCCTGGCAAAAAAAATAATTTAACCATTGTGATTTTTTTTCATTATTTAAAATTGATAGGGTCTACACCACATTTATTATTAATATAATCTTCCCTATCATAGGGTAAACTGCATTGATGTTATTGTTATTTTGAACAAAGCACTCAATCTATATATATAAAAACGTGAAAATAATCATGCAGGAATCATGGAATCTCCAGAACTGTAAAGCCTACAAACTTGAAATTTTGCACACATTGTCCTCTTGCCTTCTAGGTGTTCGGTAACAAAGGATTTTTTGAAATGACCATCAGAGCATTAGTATTTTGTATATTATTATTAACATGCTCTGATGCTAAGGAATTAGACGTTCTACTTCCCCCTCCCAACCTGAAAACTAGGATATGGGCATGGCCAGTTTTGCATCTTGGAGCGAAGGGAAGGGACGCGACGAGCGGGTATGCAACAGCAACCTTTATTGAGAACAGAGTGACTACGATTCAACGTGGCGTGGTTCGCGCCAAACATTTATACCCCCGGGTTTGAACGAGGAGCCAATGGGCCGTCGATTAGCTCGACCAATCGGGGCGAGGATTGAACCGGCTCCGCCCGGGAACCAATCAGAAGGGGGGTCCTTTATCCCCGCGCTTGTATTTCCCGCGCTAGTATTCAACACCCCTCCCCCCTAGTCAAAGAGTTCCCTTAGGAAGGGCAAACATAGTCTTGTAAATAGGTGGGACGGCGACGTTCTCGTCCCGACCTTCGTAGCTCCCCGGCGGTTGTCGTCGGGGGGGGGGTCCGCCGGCGGAGGTGTGTCTGTGGCGGGGCGGTGAATCTGCGACGCGGCCTCGTGAGATGGCGCTGGCCCCCGGCCCCGTGCCCAATGTCCATTTGTCCGGGGTGGCGTCTCCGTGGCAACAGGAGTGTCCGACCGCGGCCCCGCGCAGTCTGGTTGGGGTGTAGGTTCAGAGTCTCGAATAGGGCTTCGAGGAAGGGAGTAGCCGGGTGAGGCGCGTCTGTCCGAAAGGTTCGTATCGGCTGGTCCCCCGTTCCCCGGGTGGAGGCGGTCCGTTGGGGGGGGGGTCATCGAGGGTGGCTCGTGCTGAGAGTGGGTGTCTGAGAGGCTCGGGCCGTCTGTTACCGTGGGGAGGCGTCGCCTTAATTGGTCCACGTGGCGCCTCCATTGTGTTCCGTCGGCCAGACCAACCCTGAAGGAACAGGGGCCGGTCAGAGCTGTGATGGTTGCGGGAACCCACCGTGGATCCCCAGAAAAGGAGCGGGCCCATACAGGATCCCCTAACTTAAACGCGTGGGAAGGGAGGGCCCCCAGGTTGCTCGGCAGATCCCCTGCGTAAAGTGGATGGAGCCTGTCTAGGGAGGTTCGCAATCTCCTACCCATCAAGAGCTCCGCGGGACTTTTATTAGTCGTTGGGCAGGGTATGGAGTGCTGGCTCAAGAGGTAAGCTGCCACTCTTTCTTGCCAGTCGCCCTGGTCCATGCGGCCCAAGGCTTCTTTGGCTGAGCGAACTGCGCGCTCCGCCCGGCCGTTACTAGCTGGGTGATAAGGGGCTGTGGCTGCGTGTCTGATTCCTTGTTCGGCCAGGAATTCTTGGAACGTGGTGGAGGTAAACTGGGGCCCATTATCTGAGACTATCACATCCGGTAACCCATGGGTGGCGAACATCTTACGAAGGGCCCTCACTGTACTCTCTGCTGTGGTGGAGGTCATGATTACCAGCTCCACCCACTTGGAGTAAGCATCGACTACTATCATGAAGTTTCGGCCGTGGAAGGGGCCGGCGAAGTCAATGTGTAAACGGGACCATGGGCCTCTAGGGATTTCCCACTCCCGGGGGGTGGCAGTGGGGGAATTCGGCCTAGAGTTTTGGCAGATCCTGCAGCGGCCTACGTAGTCTGCAATTTCTGAATCTAGCAAAGGCCACCACACATAGCTACGGGCTAAGGCTTTCATTCGCGCTATGCCTGGGTGGTTTTTGTGGAGTGCGGGCAGGATTCGTGCCCGCAGGGCTGTGGGGATCACTACCCTGTCCCCCCAGACAAGACAACCCCCGTGTAGGGCGAGTTCTGCTTGTCGTGCTTTAAATGGTCGGAATCCTTCTGCTACCTTTTCCGTGGGCCAACCCCTCAAGACCCATGAAGCTACTTGGGATAGGACGGGGTCGGCCTTTGTGCAAGCTGCGACGTCCGCGGCAGAGACGGGGAGGTCGGATTCGGCGATGGACAAAATAGAGAGAGCGGGCACGTGGGCTGTGTCCGTCTCTGGCAAGGGGCAACGGCTCAGAGCGTCTGCGTGCCCTAGCTGCTTACCCGGACGGTATAACAGCGTATACGAATACGCCGTTAGGAACTCCGTCCAGCGTGTCATGCGGGGAGACAAAATGGGGGGGGTTGGCTTGTCGCCTGCCAGTAGCCCCAGGAGTGGCTTGTGATCCGTGACAAGGGTGAAATCCCTACCATAGAGGTAGTCATGGAACCGCTTAATGCCGGACACTGCAGCCAGGGCTTCTTTATCGATTTGGCTGTAGTTCCGCTCCGTGGAGGAGAGTGTCCGGGAATAGAAGGCTATGGGGGCCTCTGAGCCGTTCGGGAGGGCATGGCTCAGGACCGCCCCTATGCCATAGGGAGAGGCGTCGCAAGTCAGAACTAGGGGCATCCTGTCGCTATATTGAATTAGGACTGCCGACGAGGTCAAAATGTCTTTTATAGCCGCGAACGCGTGCGCTTCACAGCTACCCCATTGCCAGGCCGCTGACCGGTCAAGCAGTCGGTGTAGCGGCTCAGCTAACGACGCCTTGTGGGGAATAAACGGGGCGTAGAAATTTAAAAGCCCCAGGAACGCCTGCAATTCCGCCCTAGAGGTGGGTGCAGGTGCGTTTTTGATGGCGGCAACTTTGGAAGGAGTGGGGTGGATGCCTTGGGCATCAATGAGGAAACCCAAGAATTCTACTTTGGGAACAGCAATCTCGCATTTGCTGCGCTTTAGTTTCAGTCCTGCCTCCCTAAAACGTGTGAGGACCTCCCGCAGTATTTTCAGGAGTTCCGAGTGGCTGGGGGCTGCGACCAGGACGTCGTCGAAGTAGGGAACGACGCCTGGGAGCCCGTGGAGCAACCGCTCCATGAGGCTCTGAAAAATCCCCGGGGCAACCGAAACGCCGAATTGGAGGCGGCGGCAACGGAAGGCCCCGCGGTGGGTGACGATGGTCTGGGCTGTAGCCGCATCGTCGTCTACGGGAAGCTGCTGGTAGGCCTGTGCCATATCTAGCTTGGCGAAAATGCGGCCTTGCCCTAAGGAGTGGAGTAGGTGTTGCACTACGGGGACCGGATATGGATTTGCCTGCAGGGCCAAATTGATGGTCGACTTATAGTCGGCACATATTCTCACCGATCCGTCGGGTTTGACCGGGAGGACTATGGGGGTTTCCCAACGGGCGTGATCTACGGGCTCGATTACCCCTTGCTCTATAAGCTTATCAAGTTCAGCGTCTACCTTTGCTCTCAATGCGAAGGGGACCCTGCGTGCCTTCAGCCTGATGGGAGCGACCTGGGGATCGAGGCAGAGGGAAATGGGGGTGCCCTTATAACAGCCCAATTTCCCATCGAACACATCTGCGAACTCGTCTAGAACGCTATCTACGGTGAGGGGAACTACCCTGTGCACCCCCTCTATGGTGAGGCCCAAGGCGGGAAACCAATCCAACCCAAGGAGAGCGGGCAGATCGTTCCTGACGATTAGAACTGGGAGTTTCCCCTTAAAGTCTCCGTATTCCACTCGGATGTGGAATATTCCTGCCGTGGGAATCCCCTTTCCCTGGTAGTCTAGGAGGGAGACCCCGACGGGGCGCAATTTGCTCTGGGGAACCCCGGGACAAAGGCGGGAAAACAGGGCCCAAGATAGGAGGGAACGGGAAGACCCGGAGTCTACCTCCATTCGACAAAGCTGACCTTCGAGACGGACGGCGGTGCTGATTTTGCGATCGCCGGCGGGAACGTGGGAAGCCTGGTAGACCACGCAGTCGGCGCTGGAGGGCTGGTAGGTTGAGTGGCAGTCCTCAGCTCGCCTCGCAGGACGTGGCTGTTGGCGGCGTTGCGGTGCCTGGCGCTGGTCGCTGGGCTGCATGAACGATGGGGCTGGCACGAGAGCCCGGCAGACCCTGGCGAGGTGTCCTTCTCCTCGGCAGCAGCGGCAGACGGCAGAACGGAACGGGCAGGATGTGCGGCTGTGGCGGCCGCCGCATCCGCGGCAAGGTGCGTTTGAGGCTGGCTGAGCTGGCGTCGGTGGTTGCTGGTGTGGCCTCTGCTTCGGCTGCGTCCTCATTTGTCCGACGGTTTCCTCCTCCTCGTCTTCAGCAGGAGAGAGGTCGTCGACGAGGTTCGTCTGGGTGGAAGGCCCCGTGGCGGTTTGCGCGGGGTTTTTTAGCTGGAGGCGTTCGATGTCGGCCGTGGATTGTTCGGAGAGCTCCGCTGCCCGCGCGGTCTCCACGGCTTGCACCAAGGTGATTTTGTGGTTCCGGAGCATTCGGCTGCGCAAATGCGCGTCGCGGACCCCGCATACAAACTGCTCTACGAGGTTCTCCTCCAGGTCTGCAAAATCGCACTGGGCGGCCACGGTGCGCAAAGCCTCTAGAAACTGGCTGATGGATTCGTTGGGCTTCTGCACTCGGCGGCGGAAGGTGAAGCGGCGTGCGATCAGAGAGGGTGAGGGAGCGTAGTGGTTCCTCAGCCTGGACATCAGCTCGTCCCACCCGAGTTTGTAGGCTGGCCTCGGGGCGGCCAGGGCTCTCGCAGAGGCGAACATGGAAGGCTCACAGCAAGACAAGAAGAAACTGCATTTCTCCTCGTCGGTCTGTGCCTGGTTCCTCGATGCGATTAAGTAGCACTCGAAACGCTCCATGAAGCCGTCCCATGATTCTCCGGCGGATCCGAATGGCGCGAAAGGAGGAAGCGCTGATGCCATCGTGGTGTGGAGCCAGAGTGGGGGAGGAAGAGGGCGGAGAAAATTTTGCGTTCGCTGCCGGAGTTCTCAGCCTGAGATAACGTTCGTGCTGATTCAGACGCGGTGGCAGCTGGCTTGTTCTCCTCCGTGGTCGCGGGAATCGGAATCCCACCTTCGTCGCCAGTTTTGCATCTTGGAGCGAAGGGAAGGGACGCGACGAGCGGGTATGCAACAGCAACCTTTATTGAGAACAGAGTGACTACGATTCAACGTGGCGTGGTTCGCGCCAAACATTTATACCCCCGGGTTTGAACGAGGAGCCAATGGGCCGTCGATTAGCTCGACCAATCGGGGCGAGGATTGAACCGGCTCCGCCCGGGAACCAATCAGAAGGGGGGTCCTTTATCCCCGCGCTTGTATTTCCCGCGCTAGTATTCAACAGCCAGTGCATGACTCATCCGGCCTGCTGTTTGGGAGTTTGGAGAGGAACCTGAGGGAGAGAAGGTGATAAGACTGGTGGGACTTCTGTGAAGAAAACCTGAAGCAGAGAATGGGTTAGGATAGGGAAGGTTTTTGTGGGGCAAGGCTGAGGGAGAGAATGGGATAGGAGAGGGGAGGCTTCTGTGGGGCAAGCCTGAGGGAGGGACGGGGAGAGGAGAGGTCGATGGTAACTACTCATTAATTTTCAAGCTGTAAGTGTTGATTTATGAAGCCCGATCACATACTTTCCTAGTGGAGCACGGGTATTCAGCTAGTTTTAAATAAATGCAAACAAACACACTGAGTAAATATGCCACAGTTATCCTATGAAGTAGAAAACACGTGGCATAATTACTGGATTTCACAAAAAAAGAAAAACTGCATCCAGGTAAACAGCATACCACCCAGTAATTCCCCCACTAGCAGATAGAATTTTTTCCCCTAAGCCTAGTGGAATGCCCATTAATTTGAGTGGTATATGTAACAAATTTGCAATTTCTTTGAACACTTCCCTGTGTGTTCCCCTGTCCTGTAAAATTAGGAGATCCTCTTGAATGTGGAAGAAGTAGGACTTGTTTTGCCAAAGGTGAAGAGAATTTGAGAAAATGCACGTGCACGTGCAATCGTGCGTGTACACACACACACACACACACACACACACACACACACACACACACACACTTCCTTTTCACCCTGGCTATCTTCTCAGCAGTTTTCCAATCTGACAACAAAAATGTCCCTGTTTCTGGAATGTATGAGCAGACAAACATCATAATACATCGAATCATAGTGCCTTCCCCCAGCACATACATACCTAGTCTGCAGTGACGTGTGGTGAGGTTTATGACTGGTGAGGCAGCAATTTTTTTAGACTTGTGGACTTCAACTCCCAGAATTCCACAGCCAGGCATGCTCAGTTCCGATTTAAAGCAACAGCATTTGATTTTCTCCTTTGCTAAATAAGTTTCCTTCTTTCTTTTTCTTTTTCTTCTTCCTTCCCCTCCTTACTACCTCTCTCCCTCCCTCCCCCCTCTCTCAAACACACGCGCGCGCGCGCACACACACACACACATACACACACACAGTTACACCAGGATTCAAAAAATTTAGATTTTCTTCCTCAGCCCATGTTAGCAATACCACTAGCAGCATTTTGGCTGGCAGGTGTAAGTAGAAGTGGAAATTCATTCTACTGAAAACATTGTTTTTGCTTATGATTGGATAATTAAAATTTCAGAAGACCCAAAGGTATAGTATTAGAGTGTAACATAGTGCATAAACTAAAGAACTGTCTCAATATGCTCCCTCCCCCCTCTCTTAAACACACACACACACACACACACACACACACACACAAAGTTGCACCAGGAGGATGAAGTTTGAATCCTCCCCCCCCCTCCAACCCACACGTACCTTTTCCAGCTGTTTCGGAGAGGATTTCAACTCTGCTCTTGCCTGCCATCATGAAAAGAAAAAAAAATGTAAAAGGAAAAAGGCGAGAGCTGAGGTCAGGCTGAGCTAGTTGCTGCCAGAGTCACCGTGTGGGTGACTCTGCTTAACTGTTTAAAAAATCCTCTAAAAAAGCACACTCTGCAGGAGGAGGCAGGAGAACGATGTGCCTCATCTACATCAGGAATTTTTCGGCTTTTAACCCTTGCTTAACTCTGCTCGAGTGATCATAAAAAGTCAGACTAGATGAGGCACGTCGTTCTCCTGCTGCCTCCTGTAGAGGGCGCTTTTTAGAGGCTTTTTTAAACAGTTAAGAACTAAGCAGAGTCATCCCTGGTGACTCTGGTAGCAACTAGCTCAGCCTGACCTCACCTCTTGCTTTTTTCCTTTTACATTTTTTTTCTTTTCATGATGACAGTGGTGAGGCTCTGCCTCCCCTGCCTCCCCTGCCTGCATGTCCCTGCTAGCCTGCACATACAGGATTGGCTGATGACAAAGGAACTATATCTCACTCAGCCCATGTATTCTGAAATGATGGTTTGCAGTTGCAAAGTGATGCAAAAGTAAAGTGATAGATTGTGTGCCATCAAAGGTTAGATGTATACGTTCCAATACGTTTATTTTTGTTCAACTCAAAGCAACATGCATAACATTTAATTTCCTCCAGTTAACAACCCTGTAAAATGGGTTGGCTGAGGGAGAGTGACTGTTTCAAAGCCACCTAGCCACTTTTTGTTCCATACCTAATGGAGAGTTAGAACTCCTAGTCCCCAGTTTCTAGTTCAGCACCGTAACCACTATGCCGAACTAGCTCTATATATTTAAGGTGTTGATATAGTATAATCCTGGTTATAGATGTTTCTTATTGCCGACTCAGTGCAACATTAAGCAATGTGGGAAGTTTGCAGTGCCTCCAAACTGAGACTCCTGGAAAAGAACTTTGTTAGATCTGGAGAATTCAGTCCCTGTCATCACAATGTGTGAATGACAGCCTATTATTCCAAATATGAGACACCCCCAAGTTGTTTATTTAAACTGACCTCCACCCCTTTTACAGCCCTTTGCATTTGTATTTATTTTTTTGTAAATATAAGCTATTTTCCAAATGGCAGCACACCATTACTCTGGGGCAGACCACAAAATCTTTTGTTGGGTAAACAAAAAGAAAGAATCTCTTCCTGGCTTTCTTGAACGCATGACTGAGCATCACTAGGCCAAATAAAAACAAGAGGGAATGAAATGTGGTACCTGGCAGTGAGATTGAGAAAGGCAACATTTTCCTCAAATACAAAGTCAGAGGAAATGTCTTGCTCCCAAAGGGGAAGGCCTTAGGGAGTGCTCTATATTTCTATTTAAACTAATTCTTCAGAGAAAAAATTGGAAGGGTGGGGGGCTTTAAAGAACTGGGATGCAGCAGAGGCTAGCTTGTTGTTCTGTTGTGGCCTGTTTTCATCTTCATTTTCATCAAGTCAGAACTGATGAAGCTTCTTGGATGAGAAAAAAAATATCTTCCTCAAGGAAAAAAATGTAGCCTGGCTGCCTTTTGAAAAAGCACATTTGAGACAACCATGACCTGGATGACTGAGAAATTCCATAGGCAATTTTAAATACTATTTTTAGAAGAGGCATAGGTTATTTAGCCCTTACAATGCAGGGATATCTCATCTCATTCATTATTGGCCTACCCAAGTCTAAAGGTAGGCTCATCTTTAGAGGGCATTTATGTCCTATTATCTGATTCCTTGCACATTCAAGTGTTCGTCTTCCTGTGATAGCAGTCTCTAGTCTAATTCAGCTAAATTTCTTCTGATAAATGTCTATTTTCAACCAAAAAGATTAATAGCCCAAATTAAGAAGTGTTGGGACTGTTGTGAAACCTGGTTTACTATCCTAATTGTGCAGTCTATGAAAATGCCCACAGTACTCACACTGAGGATCAGACTTCACGTACTGAGTCTTGAGTTCACCACTCTCCACTCATGAAGAGCAGATTGAGGTATTTTGCTACAATTTTCATTTATAACCTTAGCTTTTAGAAATTGTTTGGTGCCTTCAATGAAATGTTAACTTTTATATGCATGTGTTCATTGTTACTTATAAATGTAACTTTTATTTACAACATGCACTTACTGTTACTTATTGATGTATTAAATGGTATGCTGTATTTTAAATTCTGTGATTTCATCTTGAAGTGTAAATAAATAAATAAGAACCTGCTTTCTCTTCAACTAAAGGTGATGTAGAAAGACTCTATACCAATAATGCTCAAATCTTCACACTTCAATGAAACTGACCTTTAAACTACACTTAATAAAAGTAAAACTAAAATTAGAACTGCATTCTAGTTTCCAAGGACACTTAAAATCATTTTCTTTATTGTCCTTGGCAATCTTTTCAGTATAAATACTGACATTAATTAATGGTGTACTGTCATTTTTTTTAAAAAAAAAACCCATTAAGCCTTACTTACACAATGGGCATTTTATTCTCCAAGCATTCTTTTCAGGATCTGTATCTATAGCAAGCTTAACTCACAGAAGCTTGGATGGCATTTACTATCTGAAGCATTCAATTGTTGGGAAACCAATTGAATGAAAGCAAGCTCAGTGTTGCTGTAAATATATATTCTAACACTGCCCTTCTTAAGAGAGATTTTAATGTCCAGATTAGGATCCGTGTTTAATTGACTGCCTCTTCACTTAATTAATTACTAGGGGTTTTGTGACAAAAGATAACCCAGACAAAGGCATTTGTGTTATATTTCCACTATCATTATCAAAACAAAAGTGGTGGGGGGTGGTTATGCCCAAAGGAGGTGGGAGAATTTCTTTGCACTTTCAATGTAAGTACATCATTTTCTTTTATGAGTTTCAGAGGAAGAAAGACTTATTACAGTGATGCTGCTATTCAAAGGAAGGCAGAACATTTATATTTTCAGCCTGTTATTGAGATAAACTTAATGCTGCAATTCACTCTTTATTGTAAGAAAACACTGATAGGGAGAAATTCTATAAATATGTGTGCCACAGAAAAAAAACAGAGAAAAATAGCCCTGACTGTTAAAAACCTACCCATTAATTGATTGGATGTTCAAGTCCATATAGCTGACATCCTCACAAATTGAGGGGAGGTTTTCTTAGTTGCTTTCCTTCCTATTTTCTAATAGAAATAGCACTTAGACTTATATACTGCTTCACATTGCTCTACAGCCCACTCTAAGTGGTTTTTACAAAACCAACATATCGCCTCCAACAATCCGGGTTTTCCGGACCTCGGGAAGATGGAAGGCTGAATCAATCTTGCGGTGGTGAGACTTGAACTGCCAAACTGTTGGCAGCCAGCAGTCAACAGAAGTAGCCTGCAGTACTACATTCCAACCACTGCACAACCATGCCACCAATGCTACAAGACCTTATAAACTGCTTAAGTCTAAGCCAGTTTTCCCAACCTGATGCTTTCTAGGGATATTGAACACATACTGTAGCCATTGAAAACCATTAAAGTTTGGTTCCACACCCTTGGAGGATACCACATAGATATGTCTACTCCTGATCAGTTTTGATTCCCTTAATTATCTGGCTCTCATATACTTTCATTTGCTTGATCACCTTTTCCCCCTTTTCCAATAAAGCTCAGTTCCAGTTAATTAGGGTTTCTGATTTGTATACAATCAAAAGAGTAATAGATATATTTCCTAGTTTTATCCCAATATTACTTTCTCCTCAGTTCCACCCTTTTACATCATGCATCCACCCCAACCACAAAGCTTCTTCAAATTCCCTCTAGATCATCATCAGTTCTGTGATACTTTCTTCAAGCAAAGTTCTAACATTTGCATCTATTAACTAGGACAAACATCAACAGAATAATGCATTGCACCCACAGCTTCTTGGAACTTGGCCAGTCTTCCCAGCATTCTGGTTTTCCTTCCAGGCCTGGAATTGGACTCCAAGACAGGTGGAAAAAATGTCAGGAATCACAAGTTGTAGAAGTGTCTTTATTATCTCTTACCTAGTTCTCTGGCACTGCTACTTTTTATCAAACTGATTCTTCATGCTCCTTTTTAGTCAATTACACACCTATAGCTTGATTCATTTGTATATTGATTCTGTACTCAGATGTAGCTCTCTATTCATCCCATTCAAACCCTTGTAGTTCACTTTAATCCCTGAAGTTGGAGAAGAAATTGGTAGAATCAACCCAAGTAAGTGGGTTGCAACCCAAGTAAGTGAACACAGAACAATTCATTTAAACTGACTTCACCAACAATATTCTGCATGAAACAATTCAATTTAATTTTAAAAAATCCAATGGATTTCAGTTGAAAAATTGAAATGTTGCTCAAAACTCTGAACTTTGTAAGGTCAGGTTGAATTGTACCTTCTTTGTCTTAGACAACTTCTATTCCTTCAGGTAGGCTGAAGTGCTGCCTGTTTACTAAACTTTCCCTATATTATGATATATTATGTGAACCACTGAAATAATTTACATGGAGCCCTATGCAATATTATTTTTTAAATGTTAAATTATAGATAATACTGATATACATTGAACAAAATGCAACAAGGTGAATAAATTGCTTTATTTTAATTAAAATCTGACTAGCCAGATGAAAACACAGATTAACAGAGTTGGAAGAACTTTATAGGTCATCTAATCCAACCCCCCATTCAAGCAGGAGACTCTACACTATTTTTGATAAATGGCAGTCCAATCTCTTCTTGAAAATCTCAAGTGATGAAGCTCCCACAACTTCCAAAGGCAAGCTGTTCCATTGGTTGATTGTTCTCACTGTCAGAAAATTCCTCCTTATTTCTAGGTTGAATCTCTCCTTGGTCAGTTTCCATCCAAAAGCATCTTTCAAATTTTGGCAGATCTTAAAAAACACAGTTGCAGCCGGTTACTATTTGGATGGGAGAAACAACCTCAGAGTTATAGGTCAAACTATGAAGTCCAAATCCTAGATAGAAAAGTACTTGCTAGCATATCTCAGACAAAGTCCTCTCATGTCAGGGAATAAGATAAATCCTTCTGAGGATGGTTATGAAATTAATACATCCCCTTCTGGGAGAAATTCCATACCATAGCTTCCTCATGAAAATGTTCAGCAGTATGCAGATGTTTGACATTTGTCTGTTGTCTAGGGATTCTATCATATGTGCCTGCTTTTAGGAAGTCCTGCACCTTTTTCTCACTTTTAGCATTTAATTTCCAAAATTCCACTGCATGAAACTTTCATGCCGATGCCCTGGTATAATCAACAAGCACAATCTTTTGGTGACTAGAGTTCTATTTCCCCAAGGGTTTTTTTCTTGGTTTTTTGCCACAAAGGACCAGAGTTTGCATGTAAGCAATGCACTGATATGGGGAGGGGATGAGAGTTTATTTTCAGCTGCAAGTTTTGAGTAATTAGTGTGTGTGTGTGTGTGTGGGGATATGCACATGTGTATGAAGTAGAGAAAGATTCTGCAAAATTCACACTATTGAAGGCTAATAGGGTATTCTTTCACTTCCTTTTATTTACTTGTATTCATTTATTTTTATATATTTATTTAATTTACCTTCATTGGATTTGGAAGGCTTCCCAATTCCCAAATGAACTGGGTGGTTTATGTAGTTAAAAGGAGAAAAAGACAATTAAAAAGAAAATAATACACATGCCCGGACAAAATTATACATTGCACTGCTATGCCTATTTGGATAAGTATTCCTGTATATACAGGTAAAAAACCAAAGCAATTTTTAAACTGTAATTTAAAATTTGAATTTCTCAATAGGGTGATTCAAGAGTGCAGTGGAGCTTAAAAGGAAAGGGGATTTGACTTATATTTACACCAGTGATAAGTTTAATATACTGTAGCTTCTGATAACAATTTACAGTATCATTGAAACCCATCTTGCTTTCATTGGTTATTTCCTTCTGTTGGTTACTTCCTTGCTCCCTAAATCCTGAACATTTTGGAAAGGCAAAGAATACACCACTGGCAAAAAGAGCTCCCTGTCCATCATTTTATGGGCCTTGACAATGGCGGAGTCCTGGAATTCCACAAGTGTAGGGTTCTTAACCTGAAATATGCAACAGGTCACTAATTCTGCATGTGAAGTCCCCCTACAGGCATTGCTGGCATTTCTCTCATCAGTGGTAAATATCTGGGAAATCTGTCTGCATTTTTGGCACTCTAAATCTTAACATCCATCTCCATTTTGGACGTGATTTATGACACATTCAATTGCTATTCAATATACTGTAGCTTTTTTTTTCTTTAAAAAAACCCACCTTCCCTACAAAATAGAAATGACGAAAAGATAGGACGTATGGTATCAAGCACACAGATTCCACTGTTAGCAATATCCAGGAGGATCAGAATTACCAGAACCTCTTGTCATAGATAAGGAAGGGGCATTAAAGGGGAACAGGCAAATGACAGAGTTTAGTAGAAACCAATACAGAGACTTCATGTTGCTTATCACTTGCAAAGGGTTACATTAAACCCCATTCACTTTTATCCTTAAATAAGGTTCTAAGGGCAGAACCTCAGGGTAGGAGTTGAGCTCCAAGACACCTGGAGAGCATCTGGCTGGAGAGGCTGACTGAATATAACACTCCATATTCCATTTTTAATTGCAGGAAATTGATGCTCCTAGAAGCATTTCAACACTTTAACGACAACCTTTTAACCTCATGTACTGTACAGACAGTCCTTGACTTACAACCACAACTGAGCCCAAAGTTTTTGTGGTTAAGTGAGACATTTAAATGAATTTTGCCGCATTTTACCACCTTTCTTGCCACAGTTGCAGTGGGGGAATTCAGCCGGTTCACGCCTATTCGGGAGAACCGGTTGTTAACTTTCAAAGCAGTTCAGAGAACCAGTTGTTGGAAGAAACCTCCTTTTGTTTTTTTTCCCCATTTTGCAGGGCTAATCCTGTAAGGAAGGCAGGAAGGAAACATTCTGGTGTTGTTTCTAGCCAGATCTTTATTGCCCTGCTTACAGAAACTGCCTCTCTGGTTAACCCTTAATACAATCACAGCTAAGGCAAAGCGCCCATTGACCTGAGTGACATTGAGTTGGCCATGCCCACATGGTCATATGACCACTGAACCAGGCCTACCCAGCTGGTCATTAGGGCAGAGAACTGGTTGTTAAATTATTTGAATCCCACCACTGCACAGTTGGTAAGTGAA